>NW_025956847.1:0-44002 GCF_023159225.1 Perognathus longimembris pacificus | reverse complement strand
ACGACGAAGGGGGTAGGCAGCTGTATATCAGGGAGTAAACCTTCTGAGAATAAAAACAGCTGGAGCTTGTTAAGGTAATTACACAGGGGAAAGGATAATGTACTGGGAACTCCTCAGAAGAATCTGATTTGTGTTGAGGGGAGAGAGATAAAAGCTCATTTAGGAACGACATGAACATGCTGCGTAGGTAGCTGTTTATCAGTAAATATCTCCACTGAGATTAAGAAAAGCAGTAGCTTAATAAATTAAGTACTTCCTGGTATGGTTACTGTACTGGTAACTCCCCAAAAGAATCTGGATTTTGGTGAGGGAACAGAGAAAAAAGCTCATTTAGGACCTGCACTTACGAAGGGGGTAGGCAGCTGTATATCAGGGAGTAAACCTTCTGAGAATAAAAACAGCTAGTGCTTGTTAAGGTAATTACACAGGGGAAAGGATAATGTACTGGGAACTCCTCAGAAGAATCTGATTTGTGGTGAGGGGAGAGAGATAAAAGCTCATTTAGGAACGACATGAACATGCTGCGTAGGTAGCTGTTTATCAGTAAATATCTCCACTGAGATTAAGAAAAGCAGTAGCTTAATAAATTAAGTACATTCTGGTATGGTTTACTGTACTGGTAACTCCCCAAAAGAATCTGGATTTTGGTGAGGGAACAGAGAACAAAGCTCATTTCGGACCTGCACTTACGAAGGGGGTAGGCAGCTGTATATCAGGGAGTTAACCTTCTGAGAATAAAAACAGCTGGAGGTTGTTAAGGTAATTACACAGGGGAAAGGATAAAGTACTGGGAACTCCTCAGAAGAATCTGATTTGTGGTGAGGAGAGAGAGATAAAAGCTCATTTAGGAACGACATGAACATGCTGCGTAGTTAGCTGTTTATCAGTAAATATCTCCACTGAGATTAAGAAAAGCAGTAGCTTAATAAATTAAGTACTTCCTGGTATGGTTACTGTACTGGTAACTCCCCAAAAGAATCTGGATTGTGGTGAGGGAACAGAGAAAAAAGCTCATTTACTACCTGCACTGACGAAGGAGGTAGGCAGCTGTATATCAGGGAGTAAACCTTCTGATAATAAAAACAGCTGGAGCTTGTTAAGGTAATTACACAGGGGAAATTATAAAGTACTGGGAACTCCTCAGAAGAATCTGATTTGTGGTGAGGGGAGAGAGATAAAAGCTCATTTAGGAACGACATGAACATGCTGCGTAGGTAGATGTTTATCAGTAAATATCTCCACTGAGATTAAGAACAGCAGTAGCTTAATAAATTAAGTACTTCCTGGTATGGTTACTGTACTGGTAACTCCCCAAAAGAATCTGGATTGTGGTGATGGAACAGAGAAAAAAGCTCATTTAGGACCTGCACTTACGAAGGGGGTAGGCAGCTGTATATCAGGGAGTAAACCTTCTGAGAATAAAAACAGCTGGAGCTTGTTAAGGTAATTACACAGGGGAAAGGATAATGTACTGGGAACTCCTCAGAAGAATCTGATTTTTGGTGAGGGGATAGAGATAAAAGCTCATTTAGGAACGACATGAACATGCTGCGTAGGTAGCTGTTTATCAGTAAATATCTCCACTGAGATTAAGAAAAGCAGTAGCTTAATAAATTAAGTACTTCCGGTATGGTTACTGTAATGGTAACTCCCCAAAAGAATCTGGATTGTGGTTAGGGAACAGAGAAAAAAGCTCATTAGGACCTGCACTTACAAAGGAGGTAGGCAGCTGTATATCAGGGAGTAAACCTTCTGAGAATAAAAACAGCTGGAGCTTGTTAAGGTAATTACACCGGAGAAATGATAATGTACTGGGAATAATTCAGAAGGAATCTGATTTGTGGTGAGGGGAGAGAGATAAAAGCTCATTTAGGAACGACATGAACATGCTGCGTAGGTAGCTGTTTATCAGTAAATAGCTCCACTGAGATTAAGAAAAGCAGTAGCTTAATAAATTAAGTACTTCCTGGAATGGTTACTGTACTGGTAACTCCCCAAAATAATCTGGATTGTGGTGAGGGAATAGAGAAAAAATCTCATTTAGGACCTGCACTTTCGAAGGGGGTAGGCAGCTGTATATCAGGGAGTAAACCTTCTGAGAATAAAAACAGCTGGAGCTTGTTAAGGTAATTACACAGGGGAAAGGATATGTACTGGGAACTCCTCAGAAGAATCTGATTTGTGGTGAGGGGAGAGAGATAAAAGCTCATTTAGGAACGACATGAACATGCTGCGTAGGTAGCTGTTTATCAGTAAATATCTCCACTGAGATTAAGAAAAGCAGTAGCTTAATAAATTAAGTACTTCCTGGTATGGTTACTGTACTGGTAACTCCCCAAAAGAATCTGGATTGTGGTAAGGGAACAGAGAAAAAAGCTCATTTAGGACCTGCACTTACGAAGGGGGTAGGCAGCTGTATATCAGGGAGTAAACCTTCTGAGAATAAAAACAGCTGGAGCTTGTTAAGGTAATTACACAGGGGAAAGGATAATGTACTGGGAACTCGTCAGAAGAATCTGATTTGTGGTGAGGGGAGAGAGATAAAAGCTCATTTAGGAACGACATGAACATGCTGCGTAGGGAGCTGTTTATCAGTAAATATCTCCACTGAGATTAAGAAAAGCAGTATCTTAATAAATTAAGTACTTCCTGGTATGGTTACTGGACTGGTAACTCCCCAAAAGAATCTGGATTGTGGTGAGGGAACAGAGAAAAAAGCTCATTTAGGACCTGCACTGACGAAGGGGGTAGGCAGCTGTATATCAGGGAGTAAACCTTCTGAGAATAAAAACAGCTGGATCTTGTTAAGGTAATTACACAGGGGAAAGGATAATGTACTGGGAACTCCTCAGCAGAATCCGATTTGTGGTGAGGGGAGAGAGATAAAAGCTCATTTAGGAACGACACGAACATGCTGCGTAGGTAGCTGTTTATCAGTAAATATCTCCACTTGAGATTAAGAAAAGCAGTAGCTTAATAAATAAAGTACTTCCTGGTATGGGTACTGTACTGGTAACTCCCCAAAAGAATCTGGATTGTGGTGAGGGAACAGAGAAAAAAGCTCATTTAAGACCTGCACTTACGAAGGGGGTAGGCAGCTGTATATCAGGGAGTAAACCTTCTGAGAATAAAAACAGCTGGAGATTGTTAAGGTAATTACACAGGGGAAAGGATAATGTACTGGGAAATCCTCAGAAGAATCTGATTTGTGGTGAGGGGAGAGAGATAAAAGCTCATTTAGGAACGACATGAACATGCTGCGTAGGTAGCTGTTTATCAGTAAATATCTCCACTGAGATTAAGGAAAGCAGTAGCTTAATAAATTAAGTACTTCCTGGTATGGTTACTGTACTGGTAACTCCCCAAAAGAATCTGGATTGTGGTGAGGGAACAGAGAAAAAAGCTCATTTATGACCGCACTTACGAAGGGGTTAGGCAGCTGTATATCAGGGAGTAAAACTTCTGAGAATAAAAACAGCTGGATCTTGTTAAGTTAATTACACAGGGGAAAGGATAATGTACAGGGAACTCCTCAGAAGAATCTGAATGTGGTGAGGGGAGAGAGATAAAAGCTCATTTAGCAACGACATGAACATGCTGCGTAGGTAGCTGTTTATCAGTAAATATCTCCACTGAGATTAAGAAAAGCAGTAGCTTAATAAATTAAGTACTTCCTGGTATGGTTACTGTACTGGTAACTCCCCAAAAGAATCTGGATTGTGGTGAGGGAACAGAGAAAAAAGCTCATTTAGGACCTGCACTTACGAAAGGGGTAGGCAGCTGTATATCAGGGAGTAAACCTTCTGAGAATAAAAACAGCTGGAGCTTGTTAAGGTAATTACACAGGGGAAAGGATAATGTACTGGGAACTCCTCAGAAGAATCTGATTTGTGGTGAGGGGAGAGAGATAAAAGCTCATTTAAGAACGACATGAACATAATGCGTAGGTAGCTGTTTATCAGTAAATATCTCCACTGAGATTAAGAAAAGCAGTAGCTTAATAAATTAAGTACTTCCTGGTATGGTTACTGTACTGGTAACTCCCCAAAAGAATCTGGATTGTGGTGAGGGAACAGAGAAAAAAGCTCATTTAGGACCTGCACTTACGCAGGGGGTAGGCAGCTGTATATCAGGGAGTGAACCTTCTGAGAATAAAAACAGCTGGAGTTTGTTAAGGTAATTACACAGGGGAAAGGATAATGTACTGGGAACTCCTCAGAAGAATCTGATTTGTGGTGAGGGGAGAGAGATAAAAGCTCATTTAGGAACGACATGAACATGCTGCGTAGGTAGCTGTTTATCAGTAAATATCTCCACTGAGATTAAGAAAAGCAGTAGCTTAATTAATTAAGTACTTCCTGGTATGGTTACTGTACTGGTAACTCCCCAAAAGAATCTGGATTGTGGTGAGGGAACAGAGAAAAAAGCCCATTTAGGACCTGCACTGACGAAGGGGGTAGGCAGCTGTATATCAGGGAGTAAACCTTCTGAGAATAAAAGCACCTGGAGCTTGTTAAGGTAATTCCACAGGGTTAATTATAAAGTACTGGGAACGATTCAGAAGAATCTGATTTGTGGTGAGGGGAGAGAGATAAAAGCTCATTTAGGAACGACATGAACATGCTGCGTAGGTAGCTGTTTATCAATAAATATCTCCACTGAGATTAAGAAAAGCAGTAGCTTAATAAATTAAGTACTTCCTGGTATGGTTACTGTACTGGTAACTCCCCAAAAGAATCTGGAATGTGGTGAAGGAACAGAGAAAAAAGATCATTTATGACCTGCACTTTCGAAGGGGGTAGGCAGCTGTATATCAGGGAGTAAACCTTCTGAGAATAAAAACAGCTGGAGCTTGTTAAGGTAATTACACAGGGGAAATTATAAAGTACTGGGAACTCCTCAGAAGAATCTGATTTGTCGTGACGGGAGAGAGATAAAAGCTCATTTAGGAACGACATGAACATGCTGCGTAGGTAGCTGTTTATCAGTAAATATCTCCACTGAGATTAAGAAAAGCAGTAGCTTAATAAATTAAGTACTTCCTGGTATGGTTACTGTACTGGTAACTCCCCAAAAGAATCTGGATTGTGGTGAGGGAACAGAGATAAAAGCTCCTTTAGGACCTGCACTTATGAAGGGGTTAGGCAGTAGTATATCAGGGAGTAAACCTTCTGCGAATAAAAACAGCTGGAGCTTGTTAAGGTAATTACACAGGGGAAAGGATAATGTACTGGGAACTCCTCAGAAGAATCTGATTTGTGGTGAGGGGAGAGAGATAAAAGCTCATTTAGGAACGACATGACCATGCTGCGTAGGTAGCTGTTTATCAGTAAATATCTCCTCTCAGATTAAGAAAAGCAGTAGCTTAATAAATTAAGTACATCCTTGTGTGGTTACTGTACTGGTAACTCCCCAAAAGAATCTGGATTGTGGTGAGGGAACAGAGAAAAAAGCTCATTTAGGACCTGCACTTACGAAGGGGGTAGGCAGCTGTATATCAGGGAGTAAACCTTCTGAGAATAAAAACAGCTGGAGCTTGTTGAGTTAATTACACAGGGGAAAGGATAATGTACTGGGAACTCCTCAGAAGAATCTGATTTGTGGTGAGGGGAGAGAGATAAAAGCTCATTTAGGAACGACATGAACATGCTGGGTACGTAGCTGTTTATCCGTAAATATCTCCCCTGAGATTAAGAAAAGCAGTAGCTTAATAAATTAAGTACTTAATGGTATGGTTACTGTACTGGTAACTCCAAAAAAGAATCTGGATTGTGGTGAGGGAAGAGAGAAAAAAGCTCATTTAGGACCTGCACTTACCCAGGGGGTAGGCAGCTGTATATCAGGGAGTAAACCTTCTGAGAATAAAAACAGCTGGAGCTTGTTAAGGTAATTACACAGGGGAAAGGATAATGTACTGGGAACTCCTCAGAAGAATCTGATTTGTGGTGAGGGGAGAGAGATAAAAGCTCATTTAGGAACGACATGAACATGCTGCGTAGGTAGCTGTTTATCAGTAAATATCTCCATTGAGATTAAGAAAAGCAGTAGCTTAATAAATTAAGTACTTCCTGGTATGGTTACTGTACTGGTAACTCCCCAAAAGAATCTGGATTGTGGTGAGGGAACAGAGAAAAAAGCTCATTTAGGACCTGCACTTACGAAGGGGGTAGGCAGCTGTATATCAGGGAGTAAACCTTCTGAGAATAAAAACAGCTGGAGCTTGTTAAGGTAATTACACAGGGGAAAGGATTAAGTACTGGGAACTCCTCAGAAGAATCTGATTTGTGGTGAGGGGAGAGAGATAAAAGCTCATTTAGGAACGACATGAACATAATGCGTAGGTCGTGTTTATCAGTAAATATCTACACTGAGATTAAGAAAAGCAGTAGCTTAATAAGTTAAGTACTTCCTGGTATGTTTATTGTACTGGTAACTCCAAAAGAATCTGGATTGTGGTGAGGGAAGAGAGAAAATAGCTCATTTAGGACCTGCACTTACGAAGGGGGTAGGCAGCTGTATATCAGGGAGTAAACCTTCTGACAATAAAAACAGCTGGAGCTTGTTAAGGTAATTACACAGGGGAAAGGATAATGTACTGGGAACTCCTCAGAACAATCTGATTTGTGGTGAGGGGAGAGAGATAAAAGCTCATTTAGGAACGACATGAACATGCTGCGTAGGTAGCTGTTTATCAGTAAATATCTCCACTGAGATTAAGAAAAGCAGTAGCTTAATAAATTAAGTACTTCCTGGTATGGTTACTGTACTGGTAACTCCCCAAAAGAATCTGGATTGTGGTGAGGGAACAGAGAAAAACGCTCATTTAGGACCTGCACTTAAGCAGGGGGTAGGAAGCTGTATATCAGGGAGTAAACCTTCTGAGAATAAAAACAGCTGGAGTTTGTTAAGGTAATTACACAGGGGAAATTATAAAGTACTGGGAACTCCTCAGAAGAATCTGATTTGTGGTGAGGGGACAGAGATAAAGCTCATTTAGGAACGACATGAACATGCTGCGTAGGTAGCTGTTTATCAGTAAATAACTCCACTGAGATTAAGAAAAGCAGTAGCTTAATAAATTAAGTACTTCCTGGTATGGTTACTGTACTGCTAACTCCCCAAAAGAATCTGGATTGTGGTGAGGGAACAGAGAAAAAAGCTCATTTAGGACCTGCACTGATGAAGGGGGTAGGCAGCTGTATATCAGGGAGTAAACCTTCTGAGAATAAAAACAGCTGGAGCTTGTTAAGGTAATTACACAGGGGAAAGGATAATGTACGGGGAACTCCTCAGAAGAATCTGATTTGTGGTGAGGGGAGAGAGATAAAATCTCATTTTGGAACGACATGAACATGCTGCGTAGGTAGCTGTTTATCAGTAAATATCTCCACTGAGATTAAGAAAAGCAGTAGCTTAATAAATTAAGTACTTCCTGGTATGGTTACTGTACTGGTAACTCCCCAAAAGCATCTGGATTGTGGTGAGGGAACAGAGAAAAAAGCTCATTTAGGACCTGCATTGACGAAGGGGGTAGGCAGCTGTATATCAGGGAGTAAACCTTCTGAGAATAAAAACAGCTGGAGCTTGTTAAGGTAATTCCACAGGGTTAATTATAAAGTACTGGGAACGATTCAGAAGAATCTGATTCGTGGTGAGGGGAGAGAGATAAAAGCTCATTTAGGAACGACATGAACATGCTGTGTAGGTAGCTGTTTATCACTAAATATCTCCACTGAGATTAAGAAAAGCAGTAGCTTAATAAATTAAGTACTTCCTGGTATAGTTACTGTACTGGTACTCCCCAAAAGAATCTGGATTGTGGTGAGGGAACAGAGAAAAAAGCTCATTTAGGACCTGCACTTATGAAGGGGTTAGGCAGCAGTATATCAGGGAGTAAACCTTCTGAGAATAAAAACAGCTGGAGCTTGTTAAGGTAATTACACAGGGGAAAGGATAATGTACTGGGAACTCCTCAGAAGAATCTGATTTGTCGTGACGGGAGAGAGATAAAAGCTCATTTAGGAACGACATGAACATGCTGCGTAGGTAGCTGTTTATCAGTAAATATCTCCACTGAGATTAAGAAAAGCAGTAGCTTAATAAATTAAGTACTTCCTGGTATGGTTACTGTACTGGTAACTCCCCAAAAGAATCTGGATTGTGGTGAGGGAACAGAGATAAAAGCTCCTTTAGGACCTGCACTTATGAAGGGGTTAGGCAGTAGTATATCAGGGAGTAAACCTTCTGCGAATAAAAACAGCTGGAGCTTGTTAAGGTAATTACACAGGGGAAAGGATAATGTACTGGGAACTCCTCAGAAGAATCTGATTTGTGGTGAGGGGAGAGAGATAAAAGCTCATTTAGGAACGACATGAACATGCTGCGTAGGTAGCTGTTTATCAGTAAATATCTCCTCTGAGATTAAGAAAAGCAGTAGCTTAATAAATTAAGTACATCCTTGTGTGGTTACTGTACTGGTAACTCCCCAAAAGAATCTGGATTGTGGTGAGGGAACAGAGAAAAAAGCTCATTTAGGACCTGCACTTACGAAGGGGGTAGGCAGCTGTATATCAGGGAGTAAACCTTCTGAGAATAAAAACAGCTGGAGCTTGTTAAGGTAATTACACAGGGGAAAGGATAATGTACTGGGAACTCCTCAGAAGAATCTGATTTGTGGTGAGGGGAGAGAGATAAAAGCTCATTTAGGAACGACATGAACATGCTGGGTACGTAGCTGTTTATCCGTAAATATCTCCCCTGAGATTAAGAAAAGCAGTAGCTTAATAAATTAAGTACTTAATGGTATGGTTACTGTACTGGTAACTCCACAAAAGAATCTGGATTGTGGTGAGGGAAGAGAGAAAAAAGCTCATTTAGGACCTGCACTTACCCAGGGGGTAGGCAGCTGTATATCAGGGAGTAAACCTTCTGAGAATAAAAACAGCTGGAGCTTGTTAAGGTAATTACACAGGGGAAAGGATAATGTACTGGGAACTCCTCAGAAGAATCTGATTTGTGGTGAGTTGAGAGAGATAAAAGCTCATTTAGGAACGACAAGAACATGCTGCGTAGGTAGCTGTTTATCAGTAAATATCTCCACTGAGATTAAGAAAAGCAGTAGCTTAATAAATTAAGTACTTCCTGGTATGGTTACTGTACTGGTAACTCCCCAAAAGAATCTGGATTGTGGTGAGGGAACAGAGAAAAAAGCTCATTTAGGACCTGCACTTACGAAGGGGGTAGGCAGCTGTATATCAGGGAGTAAACCTTCTGAGAATAAAAACAGCTGGAGCTTGTTAAGGTAATTACACAGGGGAAAGGATTAAGTACTGGGAACTCCTCAGAAGAATCTGATTTGTGGTGAGGGGAGAGAGATAAAAGCTCATTTAGGAACGACATGAACATAATGCGTAGGTCGTGTTTATCAGTAAATATCTCCACTGAGATTAAGAAAAGCAGTAGCTTAATAAATTAAGTACTTCCTGGTATGGTTACTGTACTGGTAACTCCCCAAAAGCATCTGGATTGTGGTGAGGGAACAGAGAAAAAAGCTCATTTAGGACCTGCATTGACGAAGGGGGTAGGCAGCTGTATATCAGGGAGTAAACCTTCTGAGAATAAAAACAGCTGGAGCTTGTTAAGGTAATTCCACAGGGTTAATTATAAAGTACTGGGAACGATTCAGAAGAATCTGATTCGTGGTGAGGGGAGAGAGATAAAAGCTCATTTAGGAACGACATGAACATGCTGCGTAGGTAGCTGTTTATCAGTAAATATCTCCACTGAGATTAAGAAAAGCAGTAGCTTAATGAATTAAGTACTTCCTGGCATGGTTACTGTACTGGTAAATCCCCAAAAGAATCTGGATTGTGGTGAGGGCCCAGAGAAAAAAGCTCATATAGGACCTGCACTTACGAAGGGGATAGGCAGCTGTATATCAGGGAGTAAACCTTCTGAGAATAAAAACAGCTGGAGCTTGTTAAGGTAATTACACAGGGGAAAGGATAATGTACTGGGAACTCCTCAGAAGAATCTGATTTGTGGTGAGGGGAGAGAGATAAAAGCTCATTTAGCAACGACATGAACATGCTGCGTAGGTAGCTGTTTATCAGTAAATATCTCCACTGAGATTAAGAAAAGCAGTAGCTTAATAAATTAAGTACTTCCTGGTATGGTTACTGTACTGGTAACTCCCCAAAAGAATCTGGATTGTGGTGAGTGAACAGAGAAAAAAGCTCATTTAGGACCTGCACTTACGAAGTGGGTAGGCAGCTGTATATCAGGGAGTAAAGCTTCTGAGAATAAAAACACCTGGTGCTTGTTAAGGTAATTACACAGGGGAAAGGATAATGTACTGGGAACTCCTCAGAAGAATCTGATTTGTGGTGAGGGGAGAGAGATAAAAGCTCATTTAAGAACTACATGTACATGCTACTTAGGTAGCTGTTTATCAGTAAATATCTCCACTGAGATTAAGAAAAGCAGTAGGTTAATAAATTAAGTACTTCCTGGTATGGTTACTGTACTGGTAACTCCCCAAAAGAATCTGGATTCTGGTGAGGGAACAGAGAAAAAAGCTCATTTAAGACCTGCACTTACGAAGGGGGTAGGCAGCTGTATATCAGGGAGTAAACCTTCTGAAAATAAAAACAGCTGGAGCTTGTTAAGGTAATTACACAGGGGAAAGGATAATGTACTGAGAATTCCTCAGAAGAATCTGATTTGTGGTGAGGGGAGAGAGATAAAAGCTCATTTAGAAACGACATGAACATGCTGCGTAGGTAGCTGTTTATCAGTAAATATCTCCACTGAGATTAAGAAAAGCAGTAGGTTAATAAATTAAGTACTTCCTGGTATGGTTACTGTACTGGTAACTCCCCAAAAGAATCTGGATTGTGGTGAGGGAACAGAGAAAATAGCTCATTTAGGATTTGCACATACGAAGGGGTTAGGCAGCTGTATATCAGGGAGTAAACCTTCTGAGAATAAAAACAGCTGGAGCTTGTTAAGGTAATTACACAGGGGAAAGGATAATGTACTGGGAACTCCTCAGAAGAATCTGATTTGTGGTGAGGGGAGAGAGATAAAAGCTCATTTTGGAACGACATGAACATGCTGCGTAGGAAGCTGTTTATCACTAATATCTCCACTGAGATTAAGAAAAGCAGTAGCTTAATAAATTATGTACTTCCTGGTATGGTGACTGTACTGGTAACTCCCCAAAAGAATCTGGATTGTGGTGAGGGAACAGAGGAAATAGCTCATTTAGGACCTGCACTTTCGAAGGGAGTAGGCAGCTGTATATCAGGGAGTAAACCTTCTGAGAATAAAAACAGCTGGAGCTTGTTAAGGTAATTACACAGGGGAAAGGATAATGTACTGGGAACTCCTCAGAAGAATCTGATTTGTGGTGAGGGGAGAGAGATAAAAGCTCATTTAGCAACGACATGAACATGCTGCGTAGGTAGCTGTTTATCAGTAAATATCTCCACTGAGATTAAGAAAAGCAGTAGCTTAATAAATTAAGTACTTCCTGGTATGGTTACTGTACTGGTAACTCCCCAAAAGAATCTGGATTGTGGTGAGGGAACAGAGAAAAAAGCTCATTTAGGACCTGCACTTACGAAGGGGGTAGGCAGCTGTATATCAGGGAGTAAACCTTCTGAGAATAAAAACAGCTGCAGCTTGTTAAGGCAATTACACAGGGGAAAGGATAATGTACTGGGAACTCCTCAGAAGAATCTGATTTGTGGTGAGGGGAGACAGATAAAAGCTCATTTAGGAACGACATGAACATGCTGCGTAGGTAGCTGTTTATCAGTAAATATCTCCACTGAGATTAAGAAAAGCAGTAGCTTAATAAATTAAATACTTCCTGATATGGTTACTGTACTGGTAACTCCCCAAAAGAATCTGGATTGTGGTGAGGGAACAGAGAAAAAAGCTCATTTAGGACCTGCACTTACGAAGGGGGTAGGCAGCTGTATATCAGGGAGTAAACCTTCTGAGAATAAAAACAGCTGGAGCTTGTTAAGGTAATTACACAGGGGAAATTATATAGTACTGGGAACTCCTCAGAAGAATCTGATTTGTGGTGAGGGGAGAGAGATAAAAGCTCATTTTGGAACGACATGAACATGCTGCGTAGGTAGCTGTTTATCAGTAAATATCTCCACTGATTAAGAAAAGCAGTAGCTTAATAAATTAAGTACTTCCTGGTATGGTTACTGTACTGGTAACTCCCCAAAAGAATCTGGATTGTGGTGAGGGAACAGAGAAAAAAGCTCATTTAGGACCTGCACTTTCGAAGGGGGTAGGCAGCTGTATATCAGGGAGTAAACCTTCTGAGAATAAAAACAGCTGGAGCTTCTTAAGGTAATTACAGAGGGGAAATTATAAAGTACTGGGAACTCCTCAGAAGAATCTGATTTGTGGTGAGGGGAGAGAGATAAAAGCTCATTTAGGAACGATATGAACATACTGCGTAGGTAGCTGTTTATCAGTAAATATCTCCACTGAAATTAAGAAAAGCAGTAGCTTAATAAATTAAGTACTTCCTGTATGGTTACTGTACTGGTAACTCCCCAAAAGAATCTGGATTGTGGTGAGGGAACAGAGAAAAAAGCTCATTTAGGACCTGCACTTACGAAGGGGGTAGGCAGCTGTATATCAGGGAGTAAACCTTTTTAGAATAAAAACAGCTGGAGCTTGTTAAGGTAATTACACAGGGGAAAGGATAATGTACTGGGAACTCCTCAGAAGAATCTGATTTGTGGTGAGGGAAGAGAGATAAAAGCTCATTTTGGAACGACATGAACATGCTGGGTAGGTAGCTGTTTATCAGTAAATATCTCCACTGAGATTAAGAAAAGCAGTAGCTTAATAAATTAAGTACTTCCTGGTATGGTTACTGTACAGGTAACTCCATAAAAAAATCTGGATTGTGGTGAGGGAACAGAGAAAAAAGCTCATTTAGGACCTGCACTGACGAAGGGGGTAGGCAGCTGTATATGAGGGAGTAAAACTTCTGAGAATAAAAACAGCTGGAGCTTGTTAAGGTAATTACACAGGGGAAATTATATAGTACTGGGAACGACTCAGAAGAATCTGATTTGTGGTGAGGGGAGAGAGATAAAAGCTCATTTAGGAACGACATGAACATGCTGCGTAGGTAGCTGTTTATCAGTAAATATCTCCACTGAGATTAACAAAAGCAGTAGCTTAATAAATTAAGTACTTCCTGGTATGGTTACTGTAGTGGTAACTCCCCAAAAGAATCTGGATTGTGGTGAGGGAACAGAGAAAAAAGCTCATTTAGGACCTGCACTTACGAAGGGGGTAGGTAGCTGTATATCAGGGAGTAAACCTTCTGCGAATAAAAACAGCTGGAGCTTTTTAAGGTAATTACACAGGGGAAAAGATAATGTACTTTGAACTCCTCAGAAGAATCTGATTTGTGGTGAGGGGAGAGAGATAAAAGCTCATTTAAGAACGACATGAACATGCTGCGTACGTAGCTGTTTATCAGTAAATATCTCCACTGAGATTAAGAAAAGCAGTAGCTTAATAAATTAAGTACTTCTTGGTATGGTTACTGTACTGGTAACTCCCCAAAAGAATCTGGATTGTGGTGAGTGAACAGAGAAAATAGCTCATTTAGGATCTGCACTTACGCAGGGTGTAGGCAGCTGTATATCAGGGAGTAAACCTTCTGAGAATAAAAATAGCTGGAGCTTGTTAAGGTAATTACACAGGAGAAAGGATATTGTACTGGGAACTCCTCAGAAGAATCTGATTTGTGGTGAGGGGAGAGAGATAAAAGCTCATTTAGGAACGACATGAACATGCTGCGTAGATAGCTGTTTATCAGTAAATATCTCCACTGAGATTGAGAAAAGCAGTAGGTTAATAAATTAAGTACTTCCTGGTATGGTTACTGTACTGGTAACTCCCCAAAAGAATCTGGATTGTGGTGAGGGAAAAGAGAAAAAAGCTCATTTAGGACATGCACTTACAATGAGGGTAGGCAGCTGTATATCAGGGAGTAAACCTTCTGAGAATAAAAACAGCTGGAGCTTGTTAAGGTAATTACACAGGGGAAAGGATAATGTACCGGGAACTCCTCAGAAGAATCTGATTTGTGGTGAGGGGAGAGAGATAAAAGCTCATTTAGGAATGACATGAACATGCTGCGTACGTAGCTGTTTATCAGTAAATATCTCCACTGAGATTAAGAAAAGCAGTAGCTTAATAAATTAAGTACTTCCTGGTATGGTTACTGTACTGGTAACTCCCCAAAGAATCTGGATTGTGGTGAGGGAACAGAGAAAATAGCTCATTTAGGATCTGCACTTACGCAGGGGGTAGGCAGCTGTATATCAGGGAGTAAACCTTCTGAGAATAAAAACAGCTGGAGCTTGTTAAGGTAATTACACAGGGGAAAGGATAATGTACCGGGAACTCCTCAGAGGAATCTGATTTTTGGTGCGGGGAGAGAGATAAAAGCTCATTTAGGAACGACATGAACATGCTGCGTAGGTAGCGGTTTATCAGTAAATATCTCCACTGAGATTAAGCAAAGCAGTAGCTTAATAAATTAAGTACTTCCTGGTACGGTTACTCTACTGGTAACTCCCCAAAAGAATCTGGATTGTGGTGAGGGAACAGAGAAAAAATCACATTTAGGACCTGCACATACAAAGGGGGTAGGCAGCTGTATATCAGGGAGTAAACCTTCTGAGAATAAAAACAGCTGGAACTTGTTAAGGTAATTACACAGGGGAAAGGATAATGTACTGGGAACTCCTCAGAAGAATCTGATTTGTGGTGAGGGGAGAGAGATAAAAGCTCATTTAGGAACGACATGAACATGGTGCGTAGGTAGCTGTTTATCAGTAAATATCTCCACTGAGATTGAGAAAAGCAGTAGGTTAATAAATTAAGTACTTCCTGGTATGGTTACTGTACTGGTAACTCCCCAAAAGAATCTGGATTGTGGTGAGGGAACAGAGAAAAAAGCTCATTTAGGACCTGCACTTACGAAGAGGGTAGGCAGCTGTATATCAGGGAGTAAACCTTCTGCGAATAAAAACAGCTGGAGCTTGTTAAGGTAATTACACAGGGGAAAGGATAATGTACTGGGAACTCCTCAGAAGAATCTGATTTGTGGTGAGGGGAGAGAGATAAAAGCTCATTTAGGAACGACATGAACATGCTGCATAGGTAGCTGTTCATCAGTAAATATCTCCACTGAGATTAAGAAAAGCAGTAGCTTAATAAATTAAGTACTTCCTGGTATGGTTACTGTAGTGGTAACTCCCCAAAAGAATCTGGATTGTGGTGAGGGAACAGAGAAAAAAGCTCATTTAGGACCTGCACTTACGAAGGGGGTAGGTAGCTGTATATCAGGGAGTAAACCTTCTGCGAATAAAAACAGCTGGAGCTTTTTAAGGTAATTACACAGGGGAAAAGATAATGTACTTTGAACTCCTCAGAAGAATCTGATTTGTGGTGAGGGGAGAGAGATAAAAGCTCATTTAAGAACGACATGAACATGCTGCGTACGTAGCTGTTTATCAGTAAATATCTCCACTGAGATTAAGAAAAGCAGTAGCTTAATAAATTAAGTACTTCCTGGTATGGTTACTGTACTGGTAACTCCCCAAAAGAATCTGGATTGTGGTGAGTGAACAGAGAAAATAGCTCATTTAGGATCTGCACTTACGCAGGGGGTAGGCAGCTGTATATCAGGGAGTAAACCTTCTGAGAATAAAAACAGCTGGAGCTTGTTAAGGTAATTACACAGGAGAAAGGATATTGTACTGGGAACTCCTCAGAAGAATCTGATTTGTGGTGAGGGGAGAGAGATAAAAGCTCATTTAGGAACGACATGAACATGCTGCGTAGGTAGCTGTTTATCAGTAAATATCTCCACTGAGATTGAGAAAAGCAGTAGGTTAATAAATTAAGTACTTCCTGGTATGGTTAATGTACTGGTAACTCCCCAAAGGAATCTGGATTGTGGTGAGGGAACAGAGAAAAAAGCTCATTTAGGACATGCACTTACAAAGAGGGTAGGCAGCTGTATATCAGGGAGTAAACTTTCTGAGAATAAAAACAGCTGGAGCTTGTTAAGGTAATTACACAGGGGAAAGGATAATGTACCGGGAACTCCTCAGAAGAATCTGATTTTTGGTGAGGGGAGAGAGATAAAAGCTCATTTAGGAACGACATGAACATGCTGCGTACGTAGCTGTTTATCAGTAAATATCTCCACTGAGATTAAGAAAAGCAGTAGCTTAATAAATTAAGTACTTCCTGGTATGGTTACTGTACTGGTAACTCCCCAAAGAATCTGGATTGTGGTGAGGGAACAGAGAAAATAGCTCATTTAGGATCTGCACTTACGCAGGGGGTAGGCAGCTGTATATCAGGGAGTAAACCTTCTGAGAATAAAAACAGCTGGAGCTTGTTAAGGTAATTACACAGGGGAAAGGATAATGTACCGGGAACTCCTCAGAGGAATCTGATTTTTGGTGCGGGGAGAGAGATAAAAGCTCATTTAGGAACGACATGAACATGCTGCGTAGGTAGCGGTTTATCAGTAAATATCTCCACTGAGATTAAGCAAAGCAGTAGCTTAATAAATTAAGTACTTCCTGGTACGGTTACTCTACTGGTAACTCCCCAAAAGAATCTGGATTGTGGTGAGGGAACAGAGAAAAAATCTCATTTAGGACCTGCACTTACAAAGGGGGTAGGCAGCTGTATATCAGGGAGTAAACCTTCTGAGAATAAAAACAGCTGGAACTTGTTAAGGTAATTACACAGGGGAAAGGATAATGTACTGGGAACTCCTCAGAAGAATCTGATTTGTGGTGAGGGGAGAGAGATAAAAGCTCATTTAGGAACGACCTGAACATGGTGCGTAGGTAGCTGTTTATCAGTAAATATCTCCAATGAGATTGAGAAAAGCAGTAGGTTAATAAATTAAGTACTTCCTGGTATGGTTACTGTACTGGTAACTCCCCAAAAGAATCTGGATTGTGGTGAGGGAACAGAGAAAAAAGCTCATTTAGGACATGCACTTACAAAGAGGGTAGGCAGCTGTATATCAGGGAGTAAACCTTCTGAGAATAAAAACAGCTGGAGCTTGTTAAGGTAATTACACAGGGGAAAGGATAATGTACCGGGAACTCCTCAGAAGAATCTGATTTGTGGTGAGGGGAGAGAGATAAAAGCTCATTTAGGAATGACATGAACATGCTGCGTAGGTAGCAGTTTATCAGTAAATATCTCCACTGAGATTAAGAAAAGCAGTAGCTTAATAAATTAAGTACTTCCTGGTATGGTTACTGTACTGGTAACTCCCCAAAGAATCTGGATTGTGGTGAGGGAACAGAGAAAATAGCTCATTTAGGATCTGCACTTACGCAGGGGGTAGGCAGCTGTATATCAGGGAGTAAACCTTCTGAGAATAAAAACAGCTGGAGCTTGTTAAGGTAATTACACAGGGGAAAGGATAATGTACCGGGAACTCCTCAGAGGAATCTGATTTTTGGTGCGGGGAGAGAGATAAAAGCTCATTTAGGAACGACATGAACATGCTGCGTAGGTAGCGGTTTATCAGTAAATATCTCCACTGAGATTAAGCAAAGCAGTAGCTTAATAAATTAAGTACTTCCTGGTACGGTTACTCTACTGGTAACTCCCCAAAAGAATCTGGATTGTGGTGAGGGAACAGAGAAAAAATCTCATTTAGGACCTGCACTTACAAAGGGGGTAGGCAGCTGTATATCAGGGAGTAAACCTTCTGAGAATAAAAACAGCTGGAACTTGTTAAGGTAATTACACAGGGGAAAGGATAATGTACTGGGAACTCCTCAGAAGAATCTGATTTGTGGTGAGGGGAGAGAGATAAAAGCTCATTTAGGAACGACATGAACATGGTGCGTAGGTAGCTGTTTATCAGTAAATATCTCCACTGAGATTGAGAAAAGCAGTAGGTTAATAAATTAAGTACTTCCTGGTATGGTTACTGTACTGGTAACTCCCCAAAAGAATCTGGATTGTGGTGAGGGAACAGAGAAAAAAGCTCATTTAGGACCTGCACTTACGAAGAGGGTAGGCAGCTGTATATCAGGGAGTAAACCTTCTGCGAATAAAAACAGCTGGAGCTTGTTAAGGTAATTACACAGGGGAAAGGATAATGTACTGGGAACTCCTCAGAAGAATCTGATTTGTGGTGAGGGGAGAGAGATAAAAGCTCATTTAGGAACGACATGAACATGCTGCATAGGTAGCTGTTCATCAGTAAATATCTCCACTGAGATTAAGAAAAGCAGTAGCTTAATAAATTAAGTACTTCCTGGTATGGTTACTGTAGTGGTAACTCCCCAAAAGAATCTGGATTGTGGTGAGGGAACAGAGAAAAAAGCTCATTTAGGACCTGCACTTACGAAGGGGGTAGGTAGCTGTATATCAGGGAGTAAACCTTCTGCGAATAAAAACAGCTGGAGCTTGTTAAGGTAATTACACAGGGGAAAAGATAATGTACTTTGAACTCCTCAGAAGAATCTGATTTGTGGTGAGGGGAGAGAGATAAAAGCTCATTTAAGAACGACATGAACATGCTGCGTACGTAGCTGTTTATCAGTAAATATCTCCACTGAGATTAATAAAAGCAGTAGCTTAATAAATTAAGTACTTCCTGGTATGGTTACTGTACTGGTAACTCCCCAAAAGAATCTGGATTGTGGTGAGTGAACAGAGAAAATAGCTCATTTAGGATCTGCACTTACGCAGGGGGTAGGCAGCTGTATATCAGGGAGTAAACCTTCTGAGAATAAAAACAGCTGGAGCTTGTTAAGGTAATTACACAGGAGAAAGGATATTGTACTGGGAACTCCTCAGAAGAATCTGATTTGTGGTGAGGGGAGAGAGATAAAAGCTCATTTAGGAACGACATGAACATGCTGCGTAGGTAGCTGTTTATCAGTAAATATCTCCACTGAGATTGAGAAAAGCAGTAGGTTAATAAATTAAGTACTTCCTGGTATGGTTACTGTACTGGTAAATCCCCAAAGGAATCTGGATTGTGGTGAGGGAACAGAGAAAAAAGCTCATTTAGGACATGCACTTACAAAGAGGGTAGGCAGCTGTATATCAGGGAGTAAACCTTCTGAGAATAAAAACAGCTGGAGCTTGTTAAGGTAATTACACAGGGGAAAGGATAATGTACCGGGAACTCCTCAGAAGAATCTGATTTTTGGTGAGGGGAGAGAGATAAAAGCTCATTTAGGAACGACATGAACATGCTGCGTACGTAGCTGTTTATCAGTAAATATCTCCACTGAGATTAAGAAAAGCAGTAGCTTAATAAATTAAGTACTTCCTGGTATGGTTACTGTACTGGTTACTCCCCAAAGAATCTGGATTGTGGTGAGGGAACAGAGAAAATAGCTCATTTAGGATCTGCACTTACGCAGGGGGTAGGCAGCTGTATATCAGGGAGTAAACCTTCTGAGAATAAAAACAGCTGGAGCTTGTTAAGGTAATTACACAGGGGAAAGGATAATGTACCGGGAACTCCTCAGAGGAATCTGATTTTTGGTGCGGGGAGAGAGATAAAAGCTCATTTAGGAACGACATGAACATGCTGCGTAGGTAGCGGTTTATCAGTAAATATCTCCACTGAGATTAAGCAAAGCAGTAGCTTAATAAATTAAGTACTTCCTGGTACGGTTACTCTACTGGTAACTCCCCAAAAGAATCTGGATTGTGGTGAGGGAACAGAGAAAAATTCTCATTTAGGACCTGCACTTACAAAGGGGGTAGGCAGCTGTATATCAGGGAGTAAACCTTCTGAGAATAAAAACAGCTGGAACTTGTTAAGGTAATTACACAGGGGAAAGGATAATGTACTGGGAACTCCTCAGAAGAATCTGATTTGTGGTGAGGGGAGAGAGATAAAAGCTCATTTAGGAACGACCTGAACATGGTGCGTAGGTAGCTGTTTATCAGTAAATATCTCCACTGAGATTAAGAAAAGCAGTAGCTTAATAAATTAAGTACTTCCTGGTATGGTTACTGTACTGGTAACGACCCAAAAGAATCTGGATTGTGGTGAGGGAACAGAGAATAAAGCTCATTTAGGACCTGCACTTACGAAGGGGGTAGCCAGCTGTATATCAGGGAGTAAACCTTCTGAGAATAAAAACAGCTGGAGCTTGTTAAGGTAATTACACAGGGGAAAGGATAATGTACCGGGAACTCCTCAGAAGAATCTGATTTGTGGTGAGGGGAGAGAGATAAAAGCTCATTTAGGAACGACATGAACATGCTGCGTACGTAGCTGTTTATCAGTAAATATCTCCACTGAGATTAAGAAAAGCAGTAGCTTAATAAATTAAGTACTTCCTGGTATGGTTACTGTACTGGTAACTCCCCAAAAGAATCTGGATTGTGGTGAGGGAACAGAGAAAAAAGCTCATTTAGGACCTGCACTTACGAAGGGGGTAGGCAGCTGTATATCAGGGAGTAAACCTTCTGCGAATAAAAACAGCTGGAGCTTGTTAAGGTAATTACACAGGGGAAAGGATATTGTACTGGGAACTCTTCAGAAGAATCTGATTTGTGGTGAGGGGAGAGAGAAAAAGCTCATTTAGGAACGACATGAACATGCTGCGTAGGTAGCTGTTTATCAGTAAATATCTCCACTGAGATTAAGAAAAGCAGTAGCTTAATAAATTAAGTACTTCCTGGTATGGTTACTGTACTAGTAACTCCCCAAAAGAATCTGGATTGTGGTGAGGGAACAGAGAAAAAAGCTCATTTAGGACCTGCACTTACGAAGGGGGTAGGCAGCTGTATATCAGGGGGTAAACCTTCTGAGAATAAAAACAGCTGGAGCTTGTTAAGGTAATTACACAGGGGAAAGGATAATGTACTGGGAACTCCTCAGAAGAATCTGATTTGTCGTGAGGGGAGAGAGATAAAAGCTCATTTAGGAACGACATGAACCTGCTTCGTAGGTAGCTGTTTATCAGTAAATATCTCCACTGAGATTAAGAAAAGCAGTAGCTTAATAAATTAAGTACTTCCTGGTATGGTTACTGTACTGGTAACTCCCCAAAAGAATCTGGATTGTGGTGAGGGAACAGAGAAAAAAGCTCATGTAGGACCTGCACTTACGAAGGGGGTAGGCAGCTGTATATCAGGGAGTAAACCTTCTGAGAATAAAAACAGCTGGAGCTTGTTAAGGTAATTACACAGGGGAAAAGATAATGTACTTTGAACTCCTCAGAAGAATCTGATTTGTGGTGAGGGGAGAGAGATAAAAGCTCATTTAGGAACGACATGAACATGCTGCGTACGTAGCTGTTTATCAGTAAATATCTCCACTGAGATTAAGAAAAGCAGTAGCTTAATAAATTAAGTACTTCCTGGTATGGTTACTGTACTGGTAACTCCCCAAAGAATCTGGATTGTGGTGAGGGAACAGAGAAAATAGCTCATTTAGGATCTGCACTTACGCAGGGGGTAGGCAGCTGTATATCAGGGAGTAAACCTTCTGAGAATAAAAACAGCTGGAGCTTGTTAAGGTAATTACACAGGGGAAAGGATAATGTACCGGGAACTCCTCAGAGGAATCTGATTTTTGGTGCGGGCAGAGAGATAAAAGCTCATTTAGGAACGACATGAACATGCTGTGTAGGTAGCGGTTTATCAGTAAATATCTCCACTGAGATTAAGCAAAGCAGTAGCTTAATAAATTAAGTACTTCCTGTTACGGTTACTCTACTGGTAACTCCCCGAAAGAATCTGGATTGTGGTGAGGGAACAGAGAAAAAAGCTCATTTAGGACCTGCACTTACGAAGGGGGTAGCCAGCTGTATATCAGGGAGTAAACCTTCTGAGAATAAAAACAGCTGGAGCTTGTTAAGGTAATTACACAGGGGAAAGGATAATGTACCGGGAACTCCTCAGAAGAATCTGATTTGTGGTGAGGGGAGAGAGATAAAAGCTCATTTAGGAACGACATGAACATGCTGCGTAGGTAGCTGTTTATCAGTAAATATCTCCACTGAGATTAAGAAAAGCAGTAGCTTAATAAATTAAGTACTTCCTGGTATGGTTACTGTACTGGTAACTCCCCGAAAGAATCTGGATTGTGGTGAGGGAACAGAGAAAAAAGCTCATTTAGGACCTGCACTTACGAAGGGGGTAGGCAGCTGTATATCAGGGAGTAAACCTTCGGAGAATAAAAACAGCTGGAGCTTGTTAAGGTAATTACACAGGGGAAAGGATAATGTACTGGGAACTCCTCAGAATAATCTGATTAGTGGTGAGGGGAGAGAGATAAAAGCTCATTTAGGAACGACATGAACATGCTGCGTACGTAGCTGTTTATCAGTAAATATCTCCACTGAGATGAAGAAAAGCAGTAGCTTAATAAATCAAGTACTTCCTGGTATGGTTACTGTACTGGTAACTCCCCAAAAGAATCTGGATTGTGGTGAGGGAACAGAGAAAAAAGCTCATGTCGGACCTGCACTTACGAAGGGGGTAGGCAGCTGTATATCAGGGAGTAAACCTTCTGAGAATAAAAACAGTGGAGCTTGTTAAGGTAATTACACAGGGGAAAGGATAATGTACTGGGAACTCCTCAGAAGAATCTGATTTGTGGTGAGGGGAGAGAGATAAAAGCTCATTTAGGAACGACATGAACATGCTGCGTAGGTAGCTGTTTATCAGTAAATATCTCCACTGAGATTAAGAAAATCA
The DNA here is from genome assembly GCF_023159225.1 of Perognathus longimembris pacificus. NCBI lineage: Eukaryota > Metazoa > Chordata > Mammalia > Rodentia > Heteromyidae > Perognathus > Perognathus longimembris. Next base: position 21,217 of record NW_025956847.1, on the reverse strand, counting down.
GTAGCTTAATAAATTAAGTACTTCCTGGTATCGTTACTGTACTGGTAACTCCCCAAAAGAATCTGGATTGTGGTGAGGGAACAGAGAAAAAAGCTCATTTAGGACCTGCACTTACGCAGGGGGTAGGCAGCTGTATATCAGGGAGTAAACCTTCTGAGAATAATAACAGCTGGAGATTGTTAAGGTAATTACACAGGGGAAAGGATAATGTACTGGGAACTCCTCAGAAGAATCTGATTTGTGGTGAGGGGAGACAGATAAAAGCTCATTTAAGAACGACATGAACATGCTGCGTAGGTAGCTGTTTATCAGTAAATACCTAGACTGAGAATAAGAAAAGCAGTAGCTTAATAAATTAAGTACTTCTTGGTATGGGTTCTGTACTGGTAACTCCCCAAAAGAATCTGGATTGTGGTGAGGGAACAGAGAAAAAAGCTCATTTAGGACCTGCACTTACGAAGGGGGTAGGCAGCTGTATATCAGGGAGTAAACCTTCTGAGAATAAAAACAGCAGGAGCTTGTTAAGGTATTTACACAGGGGAAAGGATAATGTACTGGGAACTCCTCAGAAGAATCTGATTTTTGGTGCGGGGAGAGAGATAAAAGCTCATTTAGGAACGACATGAACATGCTGCGTAGGTAGCGGTTTATCAGTAAATATCTCCACTGAGATTAAGCAAAGCTGTAGCTTAATAAATTAAGTACTTCCTGGTACGGTTACTCTACTGGTAACTCCCCAAAAGAATCTGGATTGTGGTGAGGGAACAGAGAAAAAAGCTCATTTAGGACCTGCAATTACGAAGGGGGTAGGCAGCTGTATATCAGGGAGTAAACATCTGAGAAAAAAAACAGCTGGAGCTTGTTAAGGTAATTACACAGGGGAAAGGATAATGTACTGGGAACAATTCAGAAGAATCTGATTTGTGGTGAGGGGAGAGAGATAAAAGCTCATTTATGAACGACATGAACATGCTGCGTAGGTAACTGTTCATCAGTAAATATCTCCATTGAGATTAAGAAAAGCAGTAGCTTAATAAATTAAGTACTTCCTGGTATGGTTACTGAACTGGTCACTCCACAAAAGAATCTGGATTGTGGTGAGGGAACAGAGAAAAAAGCTCATTTAGGACCTACACTTACGAAAGGGGTAGGCAGCAGTATATCAGGGAGTAAACCTTCTGAGAATAAAAACAGCTGGAGCTTGTTAAGTTAATTGCACAGGGGAAAGGATAATGTACTGGGAACTCCTCAGAAGAATCTGATTTGTGGTGAGGGGAGAGAGATAAAAGCTCATTTAGGAAGGACATGAACATGCTGCGTAGGTAGCTGTTTATCAGTAAATATCTCCACTGACATTAACAAAAGCAGTATCTTAATAAATTATGTACTTCCTGGTATGGTTACTGTACTGGTAACTCCCCAAAAGAATCTGGATTGTGGTGAGGGAACAGAGAAAAATGCACATTTAGGACCTGCACTTACGAAGGGGGTAGGCAGCTGTATATCAGGGAGTAAACCTTCTGAGAATAAAAACAGCTTTAGCTTGTTAAGGTAATTACACAGGGGAAAGGATAATGTACTGGGAACTCCTCAGAAGAATCTGGATTATGGTGAGGGAACAGAGAAAAAAGCTCAATTAGGACCTGCACTTACGAAGGGGGTAGGAAGCTGTATATCAGGGAGTAAACCTTCTGAGAATAAGAACAGCTGGAGCTTGTTAAGGTAATTACACAGGGGAAAGGATAATGTACTGGGAACAATTCAGAAGAATCTGATTTTTGGTGAGGGGAGAGAGATAAAAGCTCATTTAGGAACGAAATGAACATGCTGCGTAGGTAGCGGTTTATCAGTAAATATCTACACTGAGATTAAGAAAAGCAGTAGCTTAATAAATTAAGTACTTCCAGGTATGGTTACTGTACTGGTAACTCCCCAAAAGAATCTGGATTTTGGTGAGGGAACAGAGAAAAAAGCTCATTTAGGACCTGCACTTACGAAGGGGGTAGGCAGCTGTATATCAGGGAGTAAACCTTCTGAGAATAAAAACACCTGGAGCTTGTTAAGGTAATTACACAGGGGAAAGGATAATGTACTGGGAACTCCTCAGAAGAATCTGATTTGTGGTGAGGGGAGAGAGATAAAAGCTCATTTAGGAACGACATGAACATGCTGCGTAGGTAGCTGTTTATTAGTAAATATCTCCACTGAGATTAAGAAAAGCAGTAGCTTAATAAATTAAGTACTTCCTGCTATGGTTACTGTACTGGTAACTCCCCAAAAGAATCTGGATTGGGGTGAGGGAACAGAGAAAAAAGCTCATTTAGGACCTGCAATTATGAAGGGGGTAGGCAGCTGTATATCAGGGAGTAAACCTTCTGAGAATAAAAACAGCTGGAGCTTGTTAAGGTAATTACACAGGGGAAAGGATAATGTACTGGGAACTCCTCAGAAGAATCTGATTCGTGGTGAGGGAGAGAGATAAAAGCTCATTTAGGAACGACATGAACATGCTGCGTAGGTAGCTGTTTATCAGTAAATATCTCCACTGAGATTAAGAAAAGCAGTAGCTTAATAAATTAAGTACTTCCTGGTATGGTTACTGTACTGGTAACTCCCCATAAGAATCTGGATTGTGGTGAGGGAACAGAGAAAAAAGCTCATTTAAGACCTGCACTTACGAATGGGGTAGGCAGCTCTATATCAGGGAGTAAACCTTCTGAGAATAAAAACAGCTGGAGCTTGTTAAGGTAATTACACAGGGGAAAGGATAATGTACTGGGTACTCCTCAGAAGAATCTGATTTGTGGTGAGGGGAGAGAGATAAAAGCTCATTTAGGAACGACATGAACATGCTGCGTAGGTCGATGTTTATCAGTAAATATCTCCACTGAGATTAAGAAAAGCAGTAGCTTAATAAATTAAGTACTTCCTGGTATGGTTCCTGTACTGGTAACTCTCAAAAAGAATCTGGATTGTGGTCAGGGAACAGAGAAAAAAGCTCATTTAGGACCTGCACTTACGAAGGGGGTAGGCAGCTGTTTATCAGGGAGTAATCCTTTTGAGAATAAAAACAGCTGGAGCTTGTTAAGGTAATTACACAGGGGAAAGGATAATGTACTGGGAACTCCTCAGAAGAATCTGATTTGTGGTGAGGGGAGAGAGATAAAAGCTCATTTATGAACGACATGAACATGGTGCGTACGTAGCTGTTTATCAGTAAATATCTCCACTGACATTAAGAAAAGCAGTAACTTAATAAATTAAGTACTTCCTGGTATGGTTACTGTACTGGTAACTCCCCAAAAGAATCTGGATTGTGGTGAGGGAACAGAGAAAAAAGCTCATTTAAGACCTGCACTTACGAAGGGGGTAGGCAGCTGTATATCAGGGAGTAAACCTTCTGAGTATAAAAACAGCTGGAGCTTGTTAAGGTAATTACACAGGGGAAAGGATAATGTACTGGGAACTCCTCAGAAGAATCTGATTTGTGGTGAGGGGAGAGAGACAAAAGCTCATATAGGAACGACATGAACATGCTGCGTAGGTAGCTGTTTATCAGTAAATATCTCCACTGAGATTAAGAAAAGCAGTAGCTTAATAAATTAAGTACTTCCTGGTATGGTGACTATACTGGTAACTCCCCAAAAGAATCTGGATTGTGGTGAGGGAACAGAGAAAAAAGCTCATTTAGGACCTACACATACGAAGGGGGTAGGCAGCTGTATATCAGGGAGTAAACCTTCTGAGAATAAAAACAGCTGGAGCTTGTTAAGGTAATTACACAGGGGAAAGGATAATGTACTGGGAACTCCTCAGAAGAATCTGATTTGTGGTGAGGGGAGAGAGATAAAAGCTCATTTAGGAACGACATGAACATGCTGCGTAGGTAGCTGTTTATCAGTAAATATCTCCACTGAGATTAAGAAAAGCAGTAGCTTAATAAATTAAGTACTTCCTGGTATTGTTACTGTACTGGTAACTCCCCAAAAGAATCTGGATTGTGGTGAGGGAACAGAGAAAAAAGCTCATTTATTACATGCACTTACGAAGGGGGTAGGCAGCTGTATATCAGGGAGTAAACCTTCTGAGAATAAAAACAGCTGGAGCTTATTAACGTAATTACACAGGGGAAAGGATAATGTACTGGGAACTCCTCAGAAGAATCTGATTCCTGGTGAGGGGAGAGAGATAAAAGCTCATTTAGGAACGACATGAACGTGCTGCGTAGGTAGCTGTTTATCAGTAAATATCTCTACTGAGATTAAATAAAGCAGTAGCTTAATAAATTAAGTATTTCCTAGTATGGTTCCTGTACTGGTAACTCCCCAAAAGAATCTAGATTGTGGTGAGGGAACAGAGAAAAAAGCTCATTTAGGACCTGCACTTACGAAGGGGGTAGGCAGCTGTATATCAGGGAGTAAACCTTCTGAGAATAAAAACAGCTGGAGCTTTTTAAGGTAATTACACAGGGGAAAGGATAATGTACTGGGAATTCCTCAGAAGAATCTGATTTGTGGTGAGGGGAGAGAGATAAAAGCTCATTTAGGAACGACATGAACATGCTGCGTACGTAGCTGTTTATCAGAAAATATCTCCACTGAGATTAAGAAAAGCAGTAGCTTAATAAATTAAGTACTTCCTGGTATGGTTACTGTACTGGTAACTCCCCAAAAGAATCTGGATTGTGGTGAGGGAACAGAGAAAAAAGCTCATTTATGACCTGCACTTACGAAGGGGGTAGGCAGCTATATATCAGGGAGTAAACCTTCTGAGAATAAAAACATCTGGAGCTTGTTAAGGTAATTACACAGGGGAAAGGATAATGTACTGGGAACTCCTCAGAAGAATCTGATTTGTGGTGAGGGGAGAGAGATAAAAGCTCATTTAGGAACGACATGAACATGCTGCGTAGGTAGCTGTTTATCAGTAAATATCTCCACTGACATTAAGAAAAGCAGTAACTTAATAAATTAAGTACTTCCTGGTATGGTTACTGTACTGGTAACTCCCCAAAAGAATCTGGATTGTGGTGAGGGAACAGAGAAAAAAGCTCATTTAAGACCTGCACTTACGAAGGGGGTAGGCAGATGTATATCAGGGAGTAAACATTCTGAGTATAAAACAGCTGGAGCTTGTTAAGGTAATTACACAGGGGAAAGGATAATGTACTGGGAACTCCTCAGAAGAATCTGATTTGTGGTGAGGGGAGAGAGACAAAAGCTCATATAGGAACGACATGAACATGCTGCGTAGGTAGCTGTTTATCAGTAAATATCTCCACTGAGATTAAGAAAAGCAGTAGCTTAATAAATTAAGTACTTCCTGGTATGGTGACTATACTGGTAACTCCCCAAAAGAATCTGGATTGTGGTGAGGGAACAGAGAAAAAAGCTCATTTATGACCTACACATACGAAGGGGGTAGGCAGCTGTATATCAGGGAGTAAACCTTCTGAGAATAAAAACATCTGGAGCTTGTTAAGGTAATTACACAGGGGAAAGAATAATGTACTGGGAACTCCTCAGAAGAATCTGATTTGTGGTGAGGGGAGAGAGATAAAAGCTCATTTAGGAACGACATGAACATGCTGCGTAGGTAGCTGTTTATCAGTAAATATCTCCACTGAGATTAAGAAAAGCAGTAGCTTAATAAATTAAGTACTTCCTGGTATGGTTACTGTACTGGTAACTCCCCAAAAGAATCTGGATTGTGGTGAGGGAACAGAGAAAAAACCTCATTTAGGACCTGCACTTACGAAGGGGGTAGGCAGCTGTATATCAGGGAGTAAACCTTCTGAGAATAAAAACAGCTGGAGCTTGTTAAAGTAATTACACAGGGGAAAGGATAATGTACTGGGAAGACCTCAGAAGAATCTGATTTGTGGTGAGGGGAGAGAGATAAAAGCTCATTTAGGAACGACATGAACATGGTGCCTAGGTAGCTGTTTATCAGTAAATATCTCCACTGAGATTAAGAAAAGCAGTAGCTTAATTAATTAAGTACTTCCTGGTATTGTTACTGTACTCCTAACTCCCCAAAAGAATCTGGATTGTGGTGAGGGAACAGAGAAAAATGCTCATTTAGGACCTGCACTTACGAAGGGGGTAGGCAGCTGTATATCAGGGAGTAAACCTTCTGAGAATAAAAACAGCTTTAGTTTGTTAAGGTAATTACACAGGGGAAAGGATAATGTACTGGGAACTCCTCAGACGAATCTGGATTATGGTGAGGGAACAGAGAAAAAAGCTCAATTAGGACCTGCACTTACGAAGGGGGTAGGCAGCTGTATATCAGGGAGTAAACCTTCTGAGAATAAGAACAGCTGGAGCTTTTTAAGGTAATTACACAGGGGAACGGATAATGTACTGGGAACAATTCAGAAGAATCTGATTTGTGGTGAGGGGAGAGAGATAAAAGCTCATTTAGGAACGACATGAACACGCTGCGTAGGTAGCGGTTTATAAGTAAATATCTACACTGAGATTAAGAAAAGCAGTAGCTTAATAATTAAGTACTTCCAGGTATGGTTACTGTACTGGTAACTCCCCAAAAGAATCTGGATTTTTGTTAGGGAACAGAGAAAAATGCTCATTTAGGACCTGCACTTACGAAGGGGGTAGGCAGCTGTATATCAGGGAGTAAACCTTCTGAGAATAAAAACACCTGGAGCTTGTTAAGGTAATTACACAGGGGAAAGGATAATGTACTGGGAACTCCTCAGAAGAATCTGATTTGTGGTGAGGGGAGAGAGATAAAAGCTCATTTAGGAACGACATGAACATGCTGCCTAGGTAGATGTTTATCAGTAAATATCTCCACTGAGATTAAGAAAAGCAGTAGCTTAATAAATTAAGTACTTCCTGCTATGGTTACTGTACTGGTAACTCCCCAAAAGAATCTGGATTGGGGTGAGGGAACAGAGAAAAAAGCTCATTTAGGACCTGCAATTATGAAGGGGGTAGGCAGCTGTATATCAGGGAGTAAACCTTCTGAGAATAAAAACAGCTGGAGCTTGTTAAGGTAATTACACAGGGGAAAGGATAATGTACTGGGAACTCCTCAGAAGAATCTGATTCGTGGTGAGTGGAGAGAGATAAAAGCTCATTTAGGAACGACATGAAAATGCTGCGTACATAGCTGTTTATCAGTAAATATCTCCACTGAGATTAAGAAAAGCAGTAGCTTAATAAATTAAGTACATCCTGGTATGGTTACTGTACTGGTAACTCACCAAAAGAATCTGGATTGTGGTGAGGGAACAGAGAAAAAAGCTCATTTAGGACCTGCACTTACGAAGGGGGTAGGCAGCTGTTTATAAGGGAGTAAACCTTCTGAGAATAAAAACAGCTGGAGCTTGTTAAGGTAATTACACAGGGGAAAGGATAATGTACTGGGAACTCCTCAGAAGAATCTAATTTGTGGTGAGGGGAGAGAGATAAAAGCTCATTTAGGAACGACATGAACATGCTGCGTAGGTAGCTGTTTATCAGTAAATATCTCCAATGAGATTAAGAAAAGCAGTAGCTTAATAAATTAAGTACTTCCTGGTATGGTTACTGTACTGGTAACTCCCCAAAAGAATCTGGATTGTGGTGAGGGAACAGAGAAAAAAGCTCATTTAGGACCTGCACTTACGAAGGGGGTAGGCAGCTGTTTATAAGGGAGTAAACCTTCTGAGAATAAAAACAGCTGGAGCTTGTTAAGGTAATTACACAGGGGAAAGGATAATGTACTGGGAACTCCTCAGAAGAATCTTGTTTGTGTTGAGGGGAGAGAGATAAAAGCTCATTTAGGAACGACATGAACATGCTGCATACGTAGCTGTTTATCAGTAAATATCTCCACTGAGATTAAGAAAAGCAGTAGCTTAATAAATTAAGTACTTCCTGGTATGTTTATTGTACTGGTAACTCCCCAAAAGAATCTGGATTGTGGTGAGGGAACAGAGAAATAAGCTCATTTAGGACCTGCACTTACGAAGTGGGTAGGCAGCTGTATATCAGGGAGTAAACCTTCTGAGAATAAAAACAGCTGGAGCTTGTTAAGGTAATTACACAGGGGAAAGGATAATGTACTGGGAACAATTCAGAAGAATTTGATTTGTGGTGAGTGGAGAGAGATAAAAGCTCATTTAGGAACGACATGTACATGCTGCGTAGGTAGCTGTTTATCAGTAGATATCTTCACTGAGATTAAGAAAAGCAGTAGCTTAATAAATTAAGTACTTCCTGGTATGGTTACTGTACTGGTAACTCCCCAAAAGAATCTGGATTGTGGTGAGGGAACAGAGAGAAAAGCTCATTTAGGACCAGCACTTACGAAGGGTGTAGGCAGCTGTATATCAGGGAGTAAACCTTCTGAGAATAAAAACAGCTGGAGCTTGTTAAGGTAATTACACAGGGGAAAGGAAAATGTACTGGGATCTCCTCAGAAGAATCTGATTTGTGGTGAGGGGAGAGAGATAAAAGCTAATTTAGGAACGACAAGAACATGCTGCGTAGGTAGCTGTTTATCAGTAAATATCTCCACTGAGATTAAGAAAACCAGTAGCTTAATAAATTAAGTATTTCCTGGTATGGTTACTGTACTGGTAACTCCCCAAAAGAATCTGGATTTTGGTGAGGGAACAGAGAAAAAAGCTCATTTATGACCTGCACTTACGAAGGGGGTAGGCAGCTGTATATCAGGGAGTAAACCTTCTGAGAATAAAAACAGCTGGAGCTTGTTAAGGTAATTACACAGGGGAAAGGATAATGTACTGGGCACTCCTCAGAAGAATCTGATTTGTGGTGAGGGGAGAGAGATAAAAGCTCATTTAGGAACGACATGAACATGCTGCGTAGGTAGCTGTTTATCAGTAAATATCTCCACTGAGATTAAGAAAAGCAGTAGCTTAATAAATTAAGTACTTCCTGGTATTGTTACTGTACTGGTAACTCCCCAAAAGAATCTGGATTGTGGTGAGGGAACAGAGAAAAAAGCTCATTTATTACATGCACTTACGAAGGGGGTAGGCAGCTGTATATCAGGGAGTAAACCTTCTGAGAATAAAAACAGCTGGAGCTTATTAACGTAATTACACAGGGGAAAGGATAATGTACTGGGAACTCCTCAGAAGAATCTGATTCCTGGTGAGGGGAGAGAGATAAAAGCTCATTTAGGAACGACATGAACGTGCTGCGTAGGTAGCTGTTTATCAGTAAATATCTCTACTGAGATTAAATAAAGCAGTAGCTTAATAAATTAAGTATTTCCTAGTATGGTTCCTGTACTGGTAACTCCCCAAAAGAATCTAGATTGTGGTGAGGGAACAGAGAAAAAAGCTCATTTAGGACCTGCACTTACGAAGGGGGTAGGCAGCTGTATATCAGGGAGTAAACCTTCTGAGAATAAAAACAGCTGGAGCTTTTTAAGGTAATTACACAGGGGAAAGGATAATGTACTGGGAACTCCTCAGAAGAATCTGATTTGTGGTGAGGGGAGAGAGATAAAAGCTCATTTAGGAACGACATGAACATGCTGCGTACGTAGCTGTTTATCAGAAAATATCTCCACTGAGATTAAGAAAAGCAGTAGCTTAATAAATTAAGTACTTCCTGGTATGGTTACTGTACTGGTAACTCCCCAAAAGAATCTGGATTGTGGTGAGGGAACAGAGAAAAAACCTCATTTAGGACCTGCACTTACGAAGGGGGTAGGCAGCTGTATATCAGGGAGTAAACCTTCTGAGAATAAAAACAGCTGGAGCTTGTTAAGGTAATTACACAGGGGAAAGGATAATGTACTGGGAAGACCTCAGAAGAATCTGATTTGTGGTGAGGGGAGAGAGATAAAAGCTCATTTAGGAACGACATGAACATGGTGCCTAGGTAGCTGTTTATCAGTAAATATCTCCACTGAGATTAAGAAAAGCAGTAGCTTAATTAATTAAGTACTTCCTGGTATGTTTACTGTACTCCTAACTCCCCAAAAGAATCTGGATTGTGGTGAGGGAACAGAGAAAAATGCTCATTTAGGACCTGCACTTACGAAGGGGGTAGGCAGCTGTATATCAGGGAGTAAACCTTCTGAGAATAAAAACAGCTTTAGTTTGTTAAGGTAATTACACAGGGGAAAGGATAATGTACTGGGAACTCCTCAGACGAATCTGGATTATGGTGAGGGAACAGAGAAAAAAGCTCAATTAGGACCTGCACTTACGAAGGGGGTAGGCAGCTGTATATCAGGGAGTAAACCTTCTGCGAATAAGAACAGCTGGAGCTTTTTAAGGTAATTACACAGGGGAACGGATAATGTACTGGGAACAATTCAGAAGAATCTGATTTGTGGTGAGGGGAGAGAGATAAAAGCTCATTTAGGAACGACATGAACACGCTGCGTAGGTAGCGGTTTATAAGTAAATATCTACACTGAGATTAAGAAAAGCAGTAGCTTAATAATTAAGTACTTCCAGGTATGGTTACTGTACTGGTAACTCCCCAAAAGAATCTGGATTTTTGTTAGGGAACAGAGAAAAATGCTCATTTAGGACCTGCACTTACGAAGGGGGTAGGCAGCTGTATATCAGGGAGTAAACCTTCTGAGAATAAAAACACCTGGAGCTTGTTAAGGTAATTACACAGGGGAAAGGATAATGTACTGGGAACTCCTCAGAAGAATCTGATTTGTGGTGAGGGGAGAGAGATAAAAGCTCATTTAGGAACGACATGAACATGCTGAGTAGGTAGATTTTTATCAGTAAATATCTCCACTGAGATTAAGAAAAGCAGTAGCTTAATAAATTAAGTACTTCCTGCTATGGTTACTGTACTGTTAACTCCCCAAAAGAATCTGGATTGGGGTGAGGGAACAGAGAAAAAAGCTCATTTAGGACCTGCAATTATGAAGGGGGTAGGCAGCTGTATATCAGGGAGTAAACCTTCTGAGAATAAAAACAGCTGGAGCTTGTTAAGGTAATTACACAGGGGAAAGGATAATGTACTGGGAACTCCTCAGAAGAATCTGATTCGTGGTGAGTGGAGAGAGATAAAAGCTCATTTAGGAACGACATGAAAATGCTGCGTACATAGCTGTTTATCAGTAAATATCTCCACTGAGATTAAGAAAAGCAGTAGCTTAATAAATTAAGTACATCCTGGTATGGTTACTGTACTGGTAACTCACCAAAAGAATCTGGATTGTGGTGAGGGAACAGAGAAAAAAGCTCATTTAGGACCTGCACTTACGAAGGGGGTAGGCAGCTGTTTATAAGGGAGTAAACCTTCTGAGAATAAAAACAGCTGGAGCTTGTTAAGGTAATTACACAGGGGAAAGGATAATGTACTGGGAACTCCTCAGAAGAATCTAATTTGTGGTGAGGGGAGAGAGATAAAAGCTCATTTAGGAACGACATGAACATGCTGCGTAGGTAGCTGTTTATCAGTAAATATCTCCAATGAGATTAAGAAAAGCAGTAGCTTAATAAATTAAGTACTTCCTGGTATGGTTACTGTACTGGTAACTCCCCAAAAGAATCTGGATTGTTTTGAGGGAACAGAGAAAAAAGCTCATTTAGGACCTGCACTTACGAAGGGGGTAGGCAGCTGTTTATAAGGGAGTAAAACTTCTGAGAATAAAAACAGCTGGAGCTTGTTAAGGTAATTACACAGGGGAAAGGATAATGTACTGGGAACTCCTCAGAAGAATCTTGTTTGTGTTGAGGGGAGAGAGATAAAAGCTCATTTAGGAACGACATGAACATGCTGCATACGTAGCTGTTTATCAGTAAATATCTCCACTGAGATTAAGAAAAGCAGTAGCTTAATAAATTAAGTACTTCCTGGTATGGTTACTGTACTGGTAACTCCCCAAAAGCATCTAGATTGTGGTGAGGGAATAGAGAAAAAAGCTGATTTAGGACCTGCTCTTACGAAGGGGGTAGGCAGCTGTACATCAGGGAGTAAAACTTCTGAGAATAAAAACAGCTGGAGCTTGTTAAGGTAGTTACACGGGGGAAAGGATAATGTACGGGGAACTCCTCAGAAGAATCTGATTTGTGGTGAGGGGAGAGAGATAAAAGCTCATTTATGAACGACATGAACATGCTGCGTAGGTAGCTGTTTATCAGTAAATATCTCCACTGAGATTAAGAAAAGCAGTAGCTTAATAAATTAAGTACTTCCTGGTATGGTTACTGTACTGGTAACTCCCCAAAAGAATCTGGATTGTGGTGAAGGAACAGAGAAAAAAGCTCATTTAGGACCTGCACTGACGAATGGGGTAGGCAGCTGTATATCAGGGAATAAACCTTCTGAGAATAAAAACAGCTGGAGCTTGTTAAGGTAATTACACAGGGGAAAGGATAATGTACTGGGAACTCCTCAGAAGAATCTGATTTGTGGTGAGGGGAGAGAGACAAAAGCTCATTTAGGAACGACATGAACATGCTGCATAAGTAGCTGTTTATCAGTAAATATCTCCACTGAGATTAAGAAAAGCAGTAGCTTAATAAATTAAGTACTTCCTGGTATGGTTACTGTACTGGTAACTCCCCAAAAGAATCTGGATTGTGGTGAGGGAACAGAGAAAAAAGCTCATTTAGGACCTGCACTTTCGAATGGGGTAAGCAGCTGTATATCAGGGAGTAAACCTTCTGAGAATAAAAACAGCTGGAGCTTGTTAAGGTAATTACACAGGGGAAAGGATAATGTACTGGGAACTCCTCAGAAGAATCTGATTTGTGGTGAGGGGAAAGAGATAAAAGCTCATTTAGGAACGACATGAACATGCTGCGTAGGTAGCTGTTTATCAGTAAATATCTCCACTGAGATTAAGAAAAGCAGTAGCTTAATAAATTAAGTACTTCCTGGTATGGTTACTGTACTGGTAACTCCCCAAAAGAATCTGGATTGTGGTGAGGGAACAGAGAAAAAAGCTCATTTAGGACCTTCACTTACAAAGGGGATAGGCAGCTGTATATCAGGGAGTAAACCTTCTGAGAATAAAAACAGCTGGAGCTTGTTAAGGTAAGTACACAGGGGAAAGGATAATGTACTGGGAACTCCTCAGAAGAATCTGATTTGTGGTGAGGGGAGAGAGATAAAAGCTCATTTAGGAACGACATGAACATGCTGGGTACGTAGCTGTTTATCAGTAAATATCTCCACTGAGATTTAGAAAAGCAGTAGCTTAATAAATTAAGTACTTCCTGGTATGGTTACTGTACTGGTAACTCCCCCAATGAATCTGGATTGTGGTGAGGGAACAGAGAAAAAAGCTCAATTAGGACCTGCACTTACGAAGCGGGTAGGCAGCTGTATATCAGGGAGTAAACCTTCTGAGAATAAAAACAACTGGAGCTTGTTAAGGTAATTACACAGGGGAAAGGATAAAGTACTGGGAACTCCTCAGAAGAATCTGATTTGTGGTGAGGGGAGAGAGATAAAAGCTCATTTAGGAACGACATGAACACGCTGCATACGTAGCTGTTTACCAGTAAATATCTCCACTGAGATTAAGAAAAGCAGTAGCTTAATAAATTAAGTACTTCCTGGTATGGTTACTGTACTGGTAACTCCCCAAAAGAATCTGGATTGTGGTGAGGGAACAGAGAAAAAAGCTCATTTAGGACCTACACTTACGAAGGGGTTAGGCAGCTGTATATCAGGGAGTAAACCTTCTGAGAATAAAAACAGCTGGAGCTTGTTAAGGTAATTACACAGGGGAAAGGATAATGTACTGGGAACTCCTCAGAAGAATCTGATTCGTGGTGAGGGGAGAGAGAGAAAAGCTCATTTAGGAACGACATGAACATGCTGCGTAGGTAGCTGTTTATCAGTAAATATCTCCACTGAGATTAAGAAAAGCAGTAGCTTAATAAATTAAGTACTTCCTGGTATGGTTACTGTACTCGTAACTCCCCAAAAGAATCTGGATTGTGGTGAAGGAACAGAGAAAAAAGCTCATTTAGGACCTGCACTTACGAGGTGGGTAGGCAGCTGTATATCAGGGAGTAAACCTTCTGAGAATAAAATCAGCTGGAGCTTGTTAAGGTAATTACACAGCGGAAAGGATAATATACTGGGAACTCCTCAGAAGAATCTGATTTGTGGTGAGGGGAGAGAGATAAATGCTCATTTAGGAACGTCATGAACATGCTGCGTACGTAGCTGTTTATCAGTAAATATCTCCACTGAGATTAAGAATAGCAGTAGCTTAACAAATTAAGTACTTCCTGGTATGGTTACTGTACTGGTAACTCCCCAAAAGAATCTGGATTGTGGTGAGGGAACAGAGAAAAAAGCTCATTTAGGACCTGCACTTACGAAGGGGGTAGGCAGCTGTATATCAGGGAGTAAACCTTCTGAGAATAAAAACAGCTGGAGCTTGTTAAGGTAATTACACAGGGGAAAGGATAATGTACTGGGAACTCCTCAGAAGAATCTGATTTGTGGTGAGGGGAGAGAGATAAAAGCTCATTTAGGAACGACATGAACATGCTGCGTACGTAGCTGTTTATCAGTAAATATCTCCACTGAGATTAAGAAAAGCAGTAGCTTAATAATTTAAGTACTTCCTGGTATGTTTACTGTACTGGTAACTCCCCAAAAGAATCTGGATTGTGGTGAGGGAACAGAGTAAAAAGCTCATTTAGGACCTGCACTTTCGAAGGGGGTAGGCAGCTGTATATCAGGGAGTAAACCTTCTGAGAATAAAAACAGCTGGAGCATGTTAAGGTAATTACACAGGGGAAAGGATAATGTACTGGGAACTCCTCAGAAGAATCTGATTTGTGGTGAGGGGAGAGAGATAAAAGCTCATTTAGGAACGACATGAACATGCTGCGTAGGTAGCTGTTTATCAGTAAATATCTCCACTATGATTAAGAAAAGCAGTAGCTTAATAAATTAAGTACTTCCTGGTATGGTTCCTGTACTGGTAACTCCCCAAAAGAATCTAGATTGTGGTGAGGGAACAGAGAAAAAAGCTCATTTAGGACCTGCACTTACGAAGGGGGTAGGCAGCTGTATATCAGGGAGTAAACCTTCTGAGAATAAAAACAGCTGGAGCTTTTTAAGGTAATTACACAGGGTAAAGGATAATGTACTGGGAACTCCTCAGAAGAATCTGATTTGTGGTGAGGGGAGAGAGATAAAAGCTCATTTAGGAACGACATGAACATGCTGCGTACGTAGCTGTTTATCAGAAAATATCTCCACTGAGATTAAGAAAAGCAGTAGCTTAATAAATTATGTACTTCCTGGTATGGTTACTGTACTGGTAACTCCCCAAAAGAATCTGGATTGTGGTGAGGGAACAGAGAAAAAAGCTCATTTAGGACCTGCCCTTACGAAGGGGGTAGGCAGCTGTTTATAAGAGAGTAAACCTTCTGAGAATAAAAACAGCTGGAGCTTGTTAAGGTAATTACACAGGGGAAAGGATAATGTACTGGGAACTCCTCAGAAGAATCTAATTTGTGGTGAGGGGAGAGAGATAAAAGCTCATTTAGGAACGACATGAACATGCTGCGTAGGTAGCTGTTTATCAGTAAATATCTCCAATGAGATTAAGAAAAGCAGTAGCTTAATAAATTAAGTACTTCCTGGTATGGTTACTGTACTGGTAACTCCCCAAAAGAATCTGGATTGTTTTGAGGGAACAGAGAAAAAAGCTCATTTAGGACCTGCACTTACGAAGGGGGTAGGCAGCTGTTTATAAGGGAGTAAAACTTCTGAGAATAAAAACAGCTGGAGCTTGTTAAGGTAATTACACAGGGGAAAGGATAATGTACTGGGAACTCCTCAGAAGAATCTTGTTTGTGTTGAGGGGAGAGAGATAAAAGCTCATTTAGGAACGACATGAACATGCTGCATACGTAGCTGTTTATCAGTAAATATCTCCACTGAGATTAAGAAAAGCAGTAGCTTAATAAATTAAGTACTTCCTGGTATGGTTACTGTACTGGTAACTCCCCAAAAGCATCTAGATTGTGGTGAGGGAATAGAGAAAAAAGCTGATTTAGGACCTGCACTTACGAAGGGGGTAGGCAGCTGTTTATAAGGGAGTAAACCTTCTGAGAATAAAAACAGCTGGAGCTTGTTAAAGTAATTACACAGGGGAAAGGATAATGTACTGGGAAGACCTCAGAAGAATCTGATTTGTGGTGAGGGGAGAGAGATAAAAGCTCATTTAGGAACGACATGAACATGGTGCCTAGGTAGCTGTTTATCAGTAAATATCTCCACTGAGATTAAGAAAAGCAGTAGCTTAATTAATTAAGTACTTCCTGGTATTGTTACTGTACTCCTAACTCCCCAAAAGAATCTGGATTGTGATGAGGGAACAGAGAAAAATGCTCATTTAGGACCTGCACTTACGAAGGGGGTAGGCAGCTGTATATCAGGGAGTAAACCTTCTGAGAATAAAAACAGCTTTAGTTTGTTAAGGTAATTACACAGGGGAAAGGATAATGTACTGGGAACTCCTCAGACGAATCTGGATTATGGTGAGGGAACAGAGAAAAAAGCTCAATTAGGACCTGCACTTACGAAGGGGGTAGGCAGCTGTATATCAGGGAGTAAACCTTCTGAGAATAAGAACAGCTGGAGCTTTTTAAGGTAATTACACAGGGGAACGGATAATGTACTGGGAACAATTCAGAAGAATCTGATTTGTGGTGAGGGGAGAGAGATAAAAGCTCATTTAGGAACGACATGAACACGCTGCATAGGTAGCGGTTTATAAGTAAATATCTACACTGAGATTAAGAAAAGCAGTAGCTTAATAATTAAGTACTTCCAGGTATGGTTACTGTACTGGTAACTCCCCAAAAGAATCTGGATTTTTGTTAGGGAACAGAGAAAAATGCTCATTTAGAACCTGCACTTACGAAGGGGGTAGGCAGCTGTATATCAGGGAGTAAACCTTCTGAGAATAAAAACACCTGGAGCTTGTTAAGGTAATTACACAGGGGAAAGGATAATGTACTGGGAACTCCTCAGAAGAATCTGATTTGTGGTGAGGGGAGAGAGATAAAAGCTCATTTAGGAACGACATGAACATGCTGCCTAGGTAGATGTTTATCAGTAAATATCTCCACTGAGATTAAGAAAAGCAGTAGCTTAATAAATTAAGTACTTCCTGCTATGGTTACTGTACTGGTAACTCCCCAAAAGAATCTGGATTGGGGTGAGGGAACAGAGAAAAAAGCTCATTTAGGACCTGCAATTATGAAGGGGGTAGGCAGCTGTATATCAGGGAGTAAACCTTCTGAGAATAAAAACAGCTGGAGCTTGTTAAGGTAATTACACAGGGGAAAGGATAATGTACTGGGAACTCCTCAGAAGAATCTGATTCGTGGTGAGTGGAGAGAGATAAAAGCTCATTTAGGAACGACATGAAAATGCTGCGTACATAGCTGTTTATCAGTAAATATCTCCACTGAGATTAAGAAAAGCAGTAGCTTAATAAATTAAGTACATCCTGGTATGGTTACTGTACTGGTAACTCACCAAAAGAATCTGGATTGTGGTGAGGGAACAGAGAAAAAAGCTCATTTAGGACCTGCACTTACGAAGGGGGTAGGCAGCTGTTTATAAGGGAGTAAACCTTCTGAGAATAAAAACAGCTGGAGCTTGTTAAGGTAATTACACAGGGGAAAGGATAATGTACTGGGAACTCCTCAGAAGAATCTAATTTGTGGTGAGGGGGAGAGAGATAAAAGCTCATTTAGGAACGACATGAACATGCTGCGTAGGTAGCTGTTTATCAGTAAATATCTCCAATGAGATTAAGAAAAGCAGTAGCTTAATAAATTAAGTACTTCCTGGTATGGTTACTGTACTGGTAACTCCCCAAAAGAATCTGGATTGTGGTGAGGGAACAGAGAAAAAAGCTCATTTAGGACCTGCACTTACGAAGGGGGTAGGCAGCTGTTTATAAGGGAGTAAACCTTCTGAGAATAAAAACAGCTGGAGCTTGTTAAGGTAATTACACAGGGGAAAGGATAATGTACTGGGAACTCCTCAGAAGAATCTTGTTTGTGTTGAGGGGAGAGAGATAAAAGCTCATTTAGGAACGACATGAACATGCTGCATACGTAGCTGTTTATCAGTAAATATCTCCACTGAGATTAAGAAAAGCAGTAGCTTAATAAATTAAGTACTTCCTGGTATGTTTATTGTACTGGTAACTCCCCAAAAGAATCTGGATTGTGGTGAGGGAACAGAGAAATAAGCTCATTTAGGACCTGCACTTACGAAGTGGGTAGGCAGCTGTATATCAGGGAGTAAACCTTCTGAGAATAAAAACAGCTGGAGCTTGTTAAGGTAATTACACAGGGGAAAGGATAATGTACTGGGAACAATTCAGAAGAATTTGATTTGTGGTGAGTGGAGAGAGATAAAAGCTCATTTAGGAACGACATGTACATGCTGCGTAGGTAGCTGTTTATCAGTAGATATCTTCACTGAGATTAAGAAAAGCAGTAGCTTAATAAATTAAGTACTTCCTGGTATGGTTACTGTACTGGTAACTCCCCAAAAGAATCTGGATTGTGGTGAGGGAACAGAGAGAAAAGCTCATTTAGGACCAGCACTTACGAAGGGTGTAGGCAGCTGTATATCAGGGAGTAAACCTTCTGAGAATAAAAACAGCTGGAGCTTGTTAAGGTAATTACACAGGGGAAAGGAAAATGTACTGGGATCTCCTCAGAAGAATCTGATTTGTGGTGAGGGGAGAGAGATAAAAGCTAATTTAGGAACGACAAGAACATGCTGCGTAGGTAGCTGTTTATCAGTAAATATCTCCACTGAGATTAAGAAAAGCAGTAGCTTAATAAATTAAGTATTTCCTGGTATGGTTACTGTACTGGTAACTCCCCAAAAGAATCTGGATTTTGGTGAGGGAACAGAGAAAAAAGCTCATTTATGACCTGCACTTACGAAGGGGGTAGGCAGCTGTATATCAGGGAGTAAACCTTCTGAGAATAAAAACAGCTGGAGCTTGTTAAGGTAATTACACAGGGGAAAGGATAATGTACTGGGCACTCCTCAGAAGAATCTGATTTGTGGTGAGGGGAGAGAGATAAAAGCTCATTTAGGAACGACATGAACATGCTGCGTAGGTAGCTGTTTATCAGTAAATATCTCCACTGAGATTAAGAAAAGCAGTAGCTTAATAAATTAAGTACTTCCTGGTATTGTTACTGTACTGGTAACTCCCCAAAAGAATCTGGATTGAGGTGAGGGAACAGAGAAAAAAGCTCATTTATTACATGCACTTACGAAGGGGGTAGGCAGCTGTATATCAGGGAGTAAACCTTCTGAGAATAAAAACAGCTGGAGCTTATTAACGTAATTACACAGGGGAAAGGATAATGTACTGGGAACTCCTCAGAAGAATCTGATTCCTGGTGAGGGGAGAGAGATAAAAGCTCATTTAGGAACGACATGAACGTGCTGCGTAGGTAGCTGTTTATCAGTAAATATCTCTACTGAGTTTAAATAAAGCAGTAGCTTAATAAATTAAGTATTTCCTAGTATGGTTCCTGTACTGGTAACTCCCCAAAAGAATCTAGATTGTGGTGAGGGAACAGAGAAAAAAGCTCATTTAGGACCTGCACTTACGAAGGGGGTAGGCAGCTGTATATCAGGGAGTAAACCTTCTGAGAATAAAAACAGCTGGAGCTTTTTAAGGTAATTACACAGGGGAAAGGATAATGTACTGGGAACTCCTCAGAAGAATCTGATTTGTGGTGAGGGGAGAGAGATAAAAGCTCATTTAGGAACGACATGAACATGCTGCGTACGTAGCTGTTTATCAGAAAATATCTCCACTGAGATTAAGAAAAGCAGTAGCTTAATAAATTAAGTACTTCCTGGTATGGTTACTGTACTGGTAACTCCCCAAAAGAATCTGGATTGTGGTGAGGGAACAGAGAAAAAAGCTCATTTAGGACCTGCACTTACGAAGGGGGTAGGCAGCTATATATCAGGGAGTAAACCTTCTGAGAATAAAAACATCTGGAGCTTGTTAAGGTAATTACACAGGGGAAAGGATAATGTACTGGGAACTCCTCAGAAGAATCTGATTTGTGGTGAGGGCAGAGAGATAAAAGCTCATTTAGGAACGACATGAACATGCTGCGTAGGTAGCTGTTTATCAGTAAATATCTCCACTGACATTAAGAAAAGCAGTAACTTAATAAATTAAGTACTTCCTGGTATGGTTACTGTACTGGTAACTCCCCAAAAGAATCTGGATTGTGGTGAGGGAACAGAGAAAAAAGCTCATTTAAGACCTGCACTTACGAAGGGGGTAGGCAGCTGTATATCAGGGAGTAAACCTTCTGAGTATAAAAACAGCTGGAGCTTGTTAAGGTAATTACACAGGGGAAAGGATAATGTACTGGGAACTCCTCAGAAGAATCTGATTTGTGGTGAGGGGAGAGAGACAAAAGCTCATATAGGAACGACATGAACATGCTGCGTAGGTAGCTGTTTATCAGTAAATATCTCCACTGAGATTAAGAAAAGCAGTAGCTTCATAAATTAAGTACTTCCTGGTATGGTGACTATACTGGTAACTCCCCAAAAGAATCTGGATTGTGGTGAGGGAACAGAGAAAAAAGCTCATTTATGACCTACACATACGAAGGGGGTAGGCAGCTGTATATCAGGGAGTAAACCTTCTGAGAATAAAAACATCTGGAGCTTGTTAAGGTAATTACACAGGGGAAAGAATAATGTACTGGGAACTCCTCAGAAGAATCTGATTTGTGGTGAGGGGAGAGAGATAAAAGCTCATTTAGGAACGACATGAACATGCTGCGTAGGTAGCTGTTTATCAGTAAATATCTCCACTGAGATTAAGAAAAGCAGTAGCTTAATAAATTAAGTACTTCCTGGTATGGTTACTGTACTGGTAACTCCCCAAAAGAATCTGGATTGTGGTGAGGGAACAGAGAAAAAACCTCATTTAGGACCTGCACTTACGAAGGGGGTAGGCAGCTGTATATCAGGGAGTAAACCTTCTGAGAATAAAAACAGCTGGAGCTTGTTAAGGTAATTACACAGGGGAAAGGATAATGTACTGGGAAGACCTCAGAAGAATCTGATTTGTGGTGAGGGGAGAGAGATAAAAGCTCATTTAGGAACGACATGAACATGGTGCCTAGGTAGCTGTTTATCAGTAAATATCTCCACTGAGATTAAGAAAAGCAGTAGCTTAATTAATTAAG
>NW_025956846.1:0-46159 GCF_023159225.1 Perognathus longimembris pacificus | reverse complement strand
AGATTCTTCTGAGGAGTTCCCAGTACATTATCCTTTCCCCTGTGTAATTACCTTAACAATCTCCCGCTGCTTTTATTCTCAGAATGTTTACTCCCTGATATACAGCTGCCTACCCCCTTCGTTAGTTCAGGTCCTAAATGAGCTTTTTTCTCTGTTCCCTCACCACAATCCAGATTCTTTTGGGGAGTTACCAGTACAGTACCCATACCAAGAAGTACTTAATTCATTAAGCTAATGCTCTTCTTAATCTCAGTGGAGATGTTTACTGATAAACAGCTACCTACGCAGCATGTTCATGTCGTTCTTAAATGAGCTTTTATCTCTCTACCCTCACGACAAATCAGATTCATCTGAGGAGTTCCCAGTACATTATCCTTTCCCCTGCGTAATTACCTTAACAAGCTCCAGCTGTTTTTATTGTCAGAAGGTTTACTCCCTGATATACAGCTGCCTACCCCCTTCGTAAGTGCAGGTCCTACATGAGCTTTTTTATCTGTTCCCTCACCACAATCCAGAGTCTTTTCGAGAGTTACCAGTACAGTAAACATACCTGGAAGTACTTAATTTATTAAGCAACTGCCTTTGTTAATCTCAGTGGAGATATTTACTGATAAACAGCTACCTACGCAGCATGTTCATGTCGTTCCTAAATGAGCTTTTATCTCTCTCCCCTCACCACAAATCAGATTCTTCTGAGGAGTTCCCAGTACATTATCCTTTCCCATGTGTAATTACCTTAACAAGCTCCATCTGTTTTTATTCTCAGAAGGTTTACTCCTGATATACAGCTGCCTACCCCCTTCGTAAGTGCAGGTCCTAAATGAGCTTTTTCTGTGTTCCCTCACCACAATCCAGATTCTTTTGGGGAGATACCAGTACAGTAACCATACCAGGAAGTACTTAATTTATTAAGCTACTGCTTTGCTTAATCTCATTGGAGATATTTACTGATAAACAGCTACCTACGCAGCATGTTCATGTCGTTCCTAAATGAGCTTTTATCTCTCTCCCCTCACCACAAATGAGATTCTTCTGAGTAGTTCCCAGTACATTATCCTTTTCCCTGTGTAATTACCTTAAAAAGCTCCCGCTGTTTTTATTCTCAGAAGGTATACTCCCTGATATACAGCTGCCTACCCCTTTCGTAAGTGCAGGTCCTAAATGTGCTTTTATCTCTCTCCCCTCACCACAAATCAGATTCTTCTGAGGAGTTCCCAGTACATTATCCTTTCCCCTGTGTAATTACCTTAACAAGCTCCAGCTGTTTTTATTCACAGAAGGTTTACTCCCTGATATACAGCTGCCTACCCCCTTCGTAAGTGAAGGTCCTAAATGAGCTTTTTTCTCTGTTCCCTCACCATAATCCAGATTCTTTTGGGGAGTTACCAGTACAGTAACCATACAAGGAAGTACTTAATTTATTAAGCTACTGCTTTTCTCAATCTCAGCGGAGATATTTACTGATAAACAGCTACCTACGCAGCATGTTCATGTCGTTCCTAAATGAGCTTTTATCTCTCTCCCCTCACCACAAATCAGATTCTTCTGAGGAGTTCCCAGTACATTATCCTTTCCCCTGTGTAATTACCTTAACAAGCTCCAGCTGTTTTTATTCTCAGAAGGTTTACAACCTGATATACAGCTGCCTACCCCCTTCGTAAGTGCAGGGCCTAAATGAGCTTTTTTCTCTGTTCCCTCACCACAATCCAGATACTTTTGGGGAGTTATCAGTACAGTAACCATACCAGGAAGTACTTAATTTATTAAGCTACTGCTTTTCTTAATCTCAGTGGAGATATTTACTGATAAACAGCTACCTACGCAGTATGTTCATGTAGTTCCTAAATGAGCTTTTATCTCTCTCCCCTCACCACAAATCAGATTCTTCTGACGAGTTCCCAGTACATTATCCTTTCCCCTGTGTAATTACCTTAACAAGCTCCAGCTGTTTTTATTCTCAGAAGGTTTACTCCCTGATATACAGCTGCCTACCCCCTTCGTAAGTGCAGGTCCTAAATGAGCTTTTTTTTCTGTTCCCTCACCACAATCCAGATTCTTTTGGGGAGTTACCAGTACAGTATCCATACCAGGAAGCACTTAATTTATTAAGGTACTGCTTTTCTTAATCTCAATGGAGATATTTACTGATAAACAGCTACCTTCGCAGCATGCTCATGTCGTTCCTAAATGAGCTTTTATCTCTCTCCACTCACCACAAATCAGATTCTTCTGAGGAGTTCCCAGTACATTATCCTTTCCCCTAGTAATTACCTTAACAAGCTCCAGCTGTTTTTATTCTCAGAAAGTTTACTCCCTGATATACAGCTGCCTACCCCCTTCATAAGTGAAGGTCATAATTGAGCTTTTTCTCTGTTCCCTCACCACAATCCAGATTCTTTTGGGGAGTTACCAGTACAGTAACAATACCAGGAAGTACTTAATTTATTAAGCTACTGCTTTTCTTATTCTCAGTGGAGATATTTACTGATAAACAGCTACCTACGCAGCATGTTCATGTCGTTCCTAAATGAGCTTTTATCTCTCTCCTCTCACCACGAATCAGATTCTTCTGAGGAGTTCCCAGTACATTATCCTTTCCCCTGTGTAATTACCTTAAGAAGCTCCAGCTGTTTTTATTCTCAGAAGGTTTACTCCCTGATATACAGCTGCCTACCCCCTTCCTAAGTGCATGTCCTAAATGAGCTTTTTTTCTGTTCCCTCACCACAATCAAGATTCTTTTGGGGAGTTACCAGTACAGTAACCATAGCAGGAAGTACTTAATTTATTAAGCTACTGCTTTTCTTAATCTCAGTGGAGATATTTACTGATAAACAGCTACCTACGCAGCATGTTCATGTCGTTCCTAAATGAGCTTTTATCTCTCTCCCCTCACTACAAATGAGATTCTTCTGAGTAGTTCCCAGTACATTATCCTTTTCCCTGTGTAATTACCTTAACAAGCTCCCGCTGTTTTTATTCTCAGACGGTATACTCCCTGATATACAGCTACCCCCTTCGTAAGTGCAGGTCCTAAATGAGCTTTTATCTCTCTCCCTCACCACAAATCAGATTCTTCTGAGGAGTTCCCAGTACATTATCCTTTCCCCTGTGTAATTACCTTAACAAGCTCCAGCTTTTTTTATTCTCAGAAGGTTTACTCCCTGATATACAGCTGCCTACCCCCTTCGTAAGTGCAGGTCCTAAATGAGCTTTTTTCTCTGTTCCCTCACCACAATCTAGATTCTTTTGGGGAGTTACCAGTACAGTAACCATACCAGGAAGTACTTAATTTATTAAGCTACTGCTTTTCTTAATCTCAGTGGAGATATTTACTGAAAAACAGCTACCTTCGCAGCATGTTCATGTCGTTCCTAAATGAGCTTTAATCTCTCTCTCCTCACCACAAATCAGATTCTTCTGAGGAGTTCCCAGTACATTATCCTTTCCCCTGTGTAATTACCTTAACAAGCTCCAGCTGTTTTTATTCAAAGAAGGTTTACTCCCTGATATACAGCTGCCTACCCCCTTCGTAAATGCAGGTCTTAAATGAGCTTTTTTCTCTGTTCCCTCACCACAATCCAGATTCTTTTGGGGAGTTACCAGTACAGTAACCATACCAGGAAGTACTTAATTTATTAAGCTACTGCTTTTCTTAATCTCAGTGGAGATATTTACTGATAAACAGCTACCTACGCAGCATGTTCATGTCGTTCCTAAATGAGCTTTTATCTCTCTCCCCTCACCACAAATCAGATTCTTCTGAGGAGTTCCCAGTACATTATCCTTTCCGCTGTGTAATTACCTTAACAAGCTCCAGCTGTTTTTATTCTCAGAAGGTTTATTCCCTGATATACAGCTGCCTACCCCCTTCGTAAGTGCAGGTCCTAAATGAGCTTTTTCTCTGTTCCCTCACCACAATCCAGATTCTTTTGGGGAGTTACCAGTACAGTAACAATACCAGGAAGTACTTAATTTATTAAGCTACTGCTTTTCTTAATCTCAGTGGAGATATTTACTGATAAACAGCTACCTACGCAGCATGTTCATGTCGTTCCTAAATGAGCTTTTATCTCTCTCCTCTCACCACAAATCAGATTCTTCTGAGGAGTTCCAAGTACATTATCCTTTCCCCTGTGTAATTACCTTAACAAGCTCCAGCTGTTTTTATTCTCAGAAGGTTTACTCCCTGATATACAGCTGCCTACCCCCTTCGAAAGTGCATGTCCTAAATGAGCTTTTTTCTCTGTTCCCTCACCACAATCCAGATTCTTTTGGGGAGTTACCAGTACAGTAACCATACCAGGAAGTACTTAATTTATTAAGCTACTGCTTTTCTTAATCTCAGTGGAGATATTTACTGATAAACAGCTACCTACGCAGCATGTTCATGTCGTTCCTAAATGAGCTTTTATCTCTCTCCCCTCACCACAAATCAGATTCTTCTGAGTAGTTCCCAGTACATTATCCTTTTCCCTGTGTAATTACCTTAACAAGCTCCCGCTGTTTTTATTCTCAGAAGGTATACTCCCTGATATACAGCTGCCTACCCCCTTCGTAAGTGCAGGTCCTAAATGTGCTTTTATCTCTCTCCCCTCACCACAAATCAGATTCTTCTGAGGAGTTCCCAGTACATTATCCTTTCCCCTGTGTAATTACCTTAACAAGCTCCATCTGTTTTTATTCACAGAAGGTTTACTCCCTGATATACAGCTGCCTACCCCCTTCGTAAGTGAAGGTCCTAAATGAGCTTTTTTCTCTGTTCCCTCACCATAATCCAGATTCTTTTGGGGAGTTACCAGTACAGTAACCATACAAGGAAGTACTTAATTTATTAAGCTACTGCTTTTCTCAATCTCAGTGGAGATATTTACTGATAAACAGCTACCTACGCAGCATGTTCATGTCGTTCCTAAATGAGCTTTTATCTCTCTCCCCTTACCACAAATCAGATTCTTCTGAGGAGTTCCCAGTACATTATCCTTTCCCCTGTGTAATTACCTTAACAAGCTCCAGCTGTTTTTATTCTCAGAAGGTTTACAACCTGATATACAGCTGCCTACCCCCTTCGTAAGTTCAGGGCCTAAATGAGCTTTTTTCTCTGTTCCCTCACCACAATCCAGATTCTTTTGGGGAGTTACCAGTACAGTAACCATACCAGGAAGTACTTAATTTATTAAGCTACTGCTTTTCTTAATCTCAGTGGAGATATTTACTGATAAACAGCTACCTACGCAGCATGTTCATGTCGTTCCTAAATGAGCTTTTATCTCTCTCCCCTCACCACAAATCAGATTCTTCTGAGGAGTTCCCAGTACATTATCCTTTCCCCTGTGTAATTACCTTAACAAGCTCCAGCTGTTTTTATTCTCAGAAGGTTTACTCCCTGATATACAGCTGCCTACCCCCTTCGTAAGTGCAGGTCCTAAATCAGCTTTTTTTTCTGTTCCCTCACCACAATCCAGATTCTTTTGGGGAGTTACCAGTACAGTAACCATACCAGGAAGTACTTAATTTATGAAGGTACTGCTTTTCTTAATCTCAGTGGAGATCTTTACTGATAAACAGCTACCTACGCAGCATGTACATGTCGTTCCTAAATCTGCTTTTATCTCTATCCCCTCACCACAAATCCGATTCTTCGGAGGAGTTCCCAGTACATTATCCTTTCCCCTGTGTAATTACCTTAACAAGCTCCAGCTGTTTTTATTCTCAGAAGGTTTACTCCCTGATATACTGCTGCCTACCCCCTTCGTAAGTGCAGGTCCTAAATGAGCTTTTTTCTCTGTTCCCTGACCAAAATCCAGATTCCCTTGGGGAGTTACCAGTACAGTAACCATACCAGGAAATACTTAATTTATTAAGCTACTGCTTTTCTTAATCTCAGTGGAGATATTTACTGATAAACAGCTACCTACGCAGCATGTTCATGTCGTTCCTAAATGAGCTTTTATCTCTCTCCCCTCACCACAAATCAGATTCTTCTGAGGAGTTCCCAGTACATTATCCTTTCCCCTGTGTAATTACCTTAACAAGCTCCAGCTGTTTTTATTCTCAGAAGGTTTACTCCCTGATATACAGCTGCCTAACCCCTTCGTAAGTGCAGGACCATATGAGCTTTACTCTCTGTTCCCTCAGCACAATCCCGATTCTTTTGGGGAGTTACCAGTACAGTAACCATACCAGGAAGTACTTAATTTATTAAGCTACTGCTTTTCTTAATCTCAGTGGAGATATTTACTGATAAACAGCTACGTACGCAGCGTGTTCATGTTGTTCCTAAATGAGCTTTTATCTCTCTCCCCTCACCACAAATCAGATTCTTCTGAATTGTTCCCAGTACATTATCCTTTCCCCTGTGTAATTACCTTAACAAGCTCCAGCTGTTTTTATTCTCAGAAGGTTTACTCCCTGATATACAGCTGCCTAACCCCTTCGTAAGTTCAGGTCCTAAATGAGCTTTTTTCTCTGTTCCCTCAGCACAATCCAGATTCTTTTGGGGAGTTACCAGTACAGTAACCATACCAGGAAGTACTTAATTTATTAAGCTACTGCTTTTCTTAATCTCAGTGGAGATATGTACTGATAAACAGCTACCTACGCAGCATGTTCATGTCGTTCCTAAATGAGCATTTATCTCTCTCCCCTCACCACAAATGAGATTCTTCTGAGTAGTTCCCAGTACATTATCCTTTTCCCTGTGTAATTACCTTAACAAGTTCCAGGTGTTTTTATTCTCAGAAGGTATACTCCCTGATATACAGCTGCCTACCCCCTTCGTAAGTACAGGTCCTAAATGAGCTTTTGTCTCTCTCCCCTCACCACAAATGAGATTCTTCTGAGGAGTTCCCAGTACATTATCCCTTCCCCTGTGTAATTACCTTAACAAGCTCCAGCTGTTCTTATTCTCAGAAGTTCAACTCCCTGATATACAGCTGCCTACCCCCTTCGTAAGTGCAGGTCCTAAATGACCTTTTTTCTCTGTTCCCTCACCACAATCCAGATTCTTTTGGGGAGGTACCAGTACAGTAACCATACACGGAAGTACTTAATTTATTAAGCTACAGCTTTTCTTAATCTCAGTGGAGATATTTACTGATAAACAGCTACCTATGCAGCATGTTCATGTCGTTCCTAAATGAGCTTTTATCTCTCTCTCCCTCACCACAAATCAGATTCTTCTGAGGAGTACCCAGTACATTATCCTTTCCCCTCTGTAATTACCTTAACGAGCTCCAGCTGTTTTTATTCCCAGAAGGTTTACTCCCTGATATACTGCTGCCTACCCCCTTCGTAAGTGCAGGTCCTAAATGAGCTTTTTTCTCTGTTCCCTCCCCACAATACAGATTCTTTTGGGGAGTTACCAGTACAGTAAACATTCCAGGAAGTACTTAATTTATTAAGCTACTGCTTTTCTTAATCTTAGTGGAGATATTTACTGATAACCAGCTACGTACGCAGCATGTTCATGTCGTTCCTAAATGAGCTTTTATCTCTCCCCCTCACCACAAATCAGATTCTTCTGAGGAGTTCCCAGTACATTATCCTTTCCCCTGTGTAATTACCTTAACAAGCTCCAGCTGTTTTTATTCTCATAAGGTTTACTCCCTGATATACAGCTGCCTACCCCCTTCGTAAGTGCAGGTCCTAATTGAGCTTTTTTCTCTGTTCCCTCACCACAATCCAGATTCTTTTCGGGAGTTACCAGTACAGGAACCATACCAGGAAGTACTTAATTTATTAAGCTACTGCTTTTCTTAATCTCAGTGGAGATATTTACTGATAAACAGCTACCTACGCAGCATGTTCATGTCGTTCCTAAATGAGCTTTTATCTCTCTCCCCTCACCACAAATCAGATTCTTCTGAGGAGTTCCCAGTACATTATCCTTTCCCCTGTGTAAGTAACTTAACAAGCTCCAGCTGTTTTTATTCTCAGAAAGTTTACTCCCTGATATACTGCTGCCTACCCCCTTCGTAAGTGCAGGTCCTAAATGAGCTTTTTTCTCTGTTCCCTACCCACAATCCAGATTCTTTTGGGGAGTTACCAGTACAGTAACCATACCAGGAAGTACTTAATTTATTAAGCTACTGCTTTTCTTAATCTCAGTGGAGATATTTACTGATAAACAGCTACATACGCAGCATGTTCATGTCGTACATAAATGAGCTTTTATCTCTCTCCGCTCACCACAAATCAGATTCTTCTGAGGAGTTCCCAGTACATTATCCTTTCCCCTGTGTAATTCCCTTAACAAGCTCCAGCTGTTTTTATTCTCAGAAGGTTTACTCCCTGATATACAGCTGCCTACCCCCTTCGTAAGTGCAGGTCCTAAATGAGCTTTTTTCTCTGTTCCCTCACCACAATCCAGATTCTTTTCGGGAGTTACCAGTACAGTAATCATACAAGGAAGTACTTAATTTATTAAGCTACTGCTTTTCTTAATCTCAGTGGAGATATTTACTGATAAACAGCTACCTACGCAGCATGTTCATGTCGTTCCTAAATGAGCTTTTATCTCTCTCCCCCCCACCACAAGTCAGATTCTTCTGAGGAGTTCCCAGTACATTATCCTTTCCCCTGTGTAAGTAACTTAACAAGCTCCAGCTGTTTTTATTCTCAGAAGGTTTACTCCCTGATATACTGCTGCCTACCCCCTTCGTAAGTGCAGGTCCTAAATGAGCTTTTTTCTCTGTTCCCTCCCCACAATCCAGATTCTTTTGGGGAGTTACCAGTACAGTAACCATACCAGGAAGTACTTAATTTATTAAGCTACTGCTTTTCTTAATCTCAGTGGAGATATTTACTGATAAACAGCTACCTACGCAGCATGTTCATGTCGTTCCTAAATGAGGTTTTATCTCTTTCCCCTCACCACAAATCAGATTCTTCTGAGGAGTTCCCAGTACATTATCCTTTCCCCTGTGTAATTACCTTAACAGGCTCCAGCTGTTTTTATTCTCAGAAGGTTTACTCCGTGATATACAGCTGCCTACCCCCTTCGTAAGTGCAGGTCCTAAATGAGCTTTTTTCTCTGTACCCTCACCACAATCCAGATTCTTTTGGGGAGTTACCAGTACAGTAACCATACCAGGAACTACTTAATTTATTAAGCTACTGCTTTTCTTAATCTCAGTGGAGATATTTACTGATAAACAGCTACCTACGCAGCATGTTCATGTCGTTCCTAAATGAGCTTTTATCTCTCTCCCCTCACCACAAATCAGATTCTTCTGAGGAGTTCCCAGTACATTATCATTTCCCCTGTGTAATTACCTTAACAAGCTCCAGCTGTTTTTATTCTGAGAAGGTTTACTCCCTGATATACAGCTGCCTACCCCCTTCGTAAGTGCAGGTCCTAAATGAGCTTTTTTCTCTGTTCCCTCACCACAATCCAGATTTTTTTGGGGAGTTTCCAGTACAGTAACCATACCAGGAAGTACTTAATTTATTAAGCTACTGCTTTTCTTAATCTCAGTGGAGATATTTACTGATAAACAGCTACGTACGCAGCATGTTCATGTCGTTCCTAAATGAGCTTTTATCTCTCTCCCCTCACCACAAATCAGATTCTTCTGCTGAGTTCCCATTACATTATCCTTTCCCCTGTGTAATTACCTTAACAAGCTCCATCTGTTTTTATACTCAGAAGGTTTACTCCCTGATATACAGCTGCCTACCCCCTTCGTAAGTGCAGGTCCTAAATGAGCTTTTTTCTCTGTTCCCTTACCACAATCCAGATTCTTTTGGGGAGTTACCAGTACAGTAACCATACCAGGAAGTACTTAATTTATTAAGCTACTGCTTTTCTCAATCTCAGTGGAGATATTTACTGATAAACAGCTACCTACGCAGCATGTTCATGTCGTTCCTAAATGAGCTTTTATCTCTCTCCCCTCACCACAAATCAGATTCTTCTGAGGAGTTCCCAGTACATTATCCTTTCCCCTGTGTAATTACTTTTACAAGCTCCAGCTGTTTTTATTCTCAGAAGGTTTACTCCCTGATATACAGCTGCCTACCCGCTTCGTAAGTGCAGGTCCTAAATGAGCTTTTTTCTGTTCCCTCACCACAATCCAGATTCTTTTGGGGAGTTACCAGTACAGTAACCATACCAGGAAGTACTTAATTTATTAAGCTACTGCTTTTCTTAATCTCAGTGGAGATATTTACTGATAAACAGCTACCTACGCAGCATGTTCATGTCGTTCCTAAATGAGCTTTTATCTCTCTCCCCACACCACAAATCAGATTCTTCTGATGAGTTCCCAGTACATTATCCTTTCCCCTGTGTAATTACCTTAACAGGCTCCAGCTGTTTTTATTCTCAGAAGGTTTACTCCCTGATATACAGCTGCCTACCCCCTTCGTAAGTGCAGGTCCTAAATGAGCTTTTTTCTCTGTTCCCTCACCACAATCCAGATTCTTTTGGGGAGTTACCAGTACAGTAACCATACCAGGAAGTACTTAATTTATTAAGCTACTGCTTTTCTTAATCTCAGTGGAGATATTTACTGATAAACAGCTACCTACGCAGTATGTTCATGTCGTTCCTAAATGAGCTTTTATCTCTCTCCCCTCACCAAAAATCACATTCTTCTGAGGAGTTCCCAGTACATTATCCTTTCCCCTGTGTAATTACCTTAACAAGCTCCAGCTGTTTTTATTCTCAGAAGGTTTACTCCCAGATATACAGCTGCCTACCCCCTTCGTAAGTGCAGGTCCTAAATCAGCTTTTTTCTGTTCCCTCACCACAATCCAGATTCTTTTGGGGAGTTACCAGTACAGTAACCATACCAGGAAGTACTTAATTTAATAAGCTACTGCTTTTCTTAATCTCAGTGGAGATATTTACTATTAAACAGCTACCTACGCAGCATGTTCCTGTCGTTCCTAAATGAGTTTTATATCTCTCCGCTCACCACAAATCAGATTCTTCTGAGGAGTTCCCAGTACATTATCCTTTCCCCTGTGTAATTACCTTAACAAGCTCCAGCTATTTTTATTCTCAGAAGGTTTACTCCCTGATATACAGCTGCCTAGCCCCTTCGTAAGTGCTGGTCCTAAATGAGCTTTTTTCTCTGTTCCCTCACCACAATCCGATTCATTTGGGGAGTTACCAGTATAGTAACCATACCAGGAAGTACTTAATTTATTAAGCTACTGCTTTTCTTAATCTCAGTGGAGATATTTACTGATAAACAGCTACGTATGCAGCATGTTCATGTCGTTCCTAAATGAGCTTTTATCTCTCTCCCCTCACCACAAATCAGATTCTTCTGAGGAGTTCCCAGTACATTATCCTTTCCCCTGTGTAATTACCCTAACAAGCTCCCGCTGTTTTTATTCTCAGAAGGTATACTCCCTGATATACAGCTGCCTACCCCCTTCGTAAGTGCAGGTCATAAATGAGCTTTTTCCTCTGTTCCCTCACCACAGTCCAGATTCTTTTGGGGAGTTACCAGTACAGTAACCATACCAGGAAGTACTTAATTTATTAAGCTACTGCTTTTCTTAATCTCAGTGGAGATATTTACTGATAAACAGCTACGTACGCAGCAAGTTCATGTCGTTCCTAAATGAGCTTTTATCTCTCTCCCCTCACCACAAATCAGATTCTTCTGAGGAGTTCCCAGTACATTACCCTTTCCCCTGTGTAAATACCTTAACAAGCTCCAGCTGTTTTTATTTTCAGAAGGTTTACTCCCTGATATACAGCTGCCTACCCCTTTCGTAAGTGCAGGTCCTAAATGAGCTTTTTTCTCTGTTCCCTCACCACAATCCAGATTCTTTTGGGGAGTTACCAGTACAGTAATCATACCAGGAAGTACTTAATTTATTAAGCTACTGCTTTTCTTAATCTCAGTGGAGATATTAACTGATAAACAGCTAATTACGCAGCATGTTCATGTCGTTCCTAAATGAGCTTTTATCTCTCTCCCCTCACCACAAATCAGATTCTTCTGAGGAGTTCCCAGTACATTATCCTTTCCCCTGTGTAATTACCTTAACAAGCTCCAGCTCTTTTTATTCTCAGAAAGTTTACTCCCAGATATACTGCTGCCTACCCCCTTCTTAAGTGCAGGTCCTAAATGAGCTTTTTTCTCTGTTCCGTCACCACAATCCAGATTCTTTTGGGGAGTTACCAGTACAGTAACCATACCAGGAAGTACTTAATTTATTAAGCTACTGCTTTTCTTAATCTCAGTGGAGATATTTACTGATAAACAGCTACCTACGCAGCATGTTCATGTCGTTCCTAGATGAGCTTTTATCTCTCTCCCCTCACCACAATCAGATTCTTCTGAGGAGTTCCCAGTACATAATCCTTTCCCCTGTGTAATTACCTTAACACGCTCCAGCTGTTTTTATTCTCAGAAGGTTTACTCCCTGATATACAGCTGCCTACCCCCTTCGTAAGTGCAGGTCCTAAATGAGCTTTTTTCTCTGTTCCCTCACCACAATCCAGATTCTTTTGGGGAGTTACCAGTACAGTAACCATACCAGGAAGTACTTAATTTATTAAGCTACTGCTTTTCTTAATCTCAGTGGAGATATGTACTGATAAACAGCTACCTACGCAGCATGTTCATGTCGTTCCTAAATGAGCATTTATCTCTCTCCCCTCACCACAAATCAGATTCTTCTGAGGAGTTCCCAGTACATTATCCTTTCCCCTGTATAATTACCTTAACAAGCTCCAGCTGTTTTTATTCTCAGAAGGTTTACTCCCTGATATACAGCTGCCTACCCCTTCGTAAGTGCATATCCTAAATGAGCTTTTTTCTCTGTTCCCTCACCACAATCCAGATTCTTTTGGGGAGTTACCAGTACAGTAACCATACTAGGAAGTACTTAATTTATTAAGCTACTGCTTTTCTTAATCTCAGTGGAGATATTTACTGATAAACAGCTACCTACGCAGCATGTTCATGTCGTTCCTAAATGAGCTTTTATCTCTCTCCCCTCACCACAAATCAGATTCTTCTGAGGAGTTCCCAGTACATTATCCTTTCCCCTGTGTAATTATCTTAACAAGCTCCAGCTGTTTTTATTCTCAGAAGGTTTACTCCCTGATATACAGCTGCCTACCCCCTTCGTAAGTGCATGTCCTAAATGAGCTTTATTATCTGTTCCCTCACCACAATCCAGATTCTTTTGGGGAGTTACCAGTACAGTAACCATACCAGGAAGTACTTAATTTATTGAGCTACTGCTTTTCTTAATCTCAGTGGAGATATTTACTGATAAACAGCTACCTACGCAGCATCTTTATGTCGATCATAAATGAGCTTTTATCTCTCTCCCCTCACCACAAATCAGATTCCTCTGAGGAGTTCCGAGTACATTATCCTTTCCCCTGTGTAATTACCTTAACAAGCTCCAGCTGTTTTTATTCTCAGAAGGTTTAATCCCTGATATACAGTTGCCTACCCCCTTCGTAAGTGCAGGTCCTAAATGAGCTTTATTCTCTGTTCCCTCACCACAATCCACATTCTTTTGGGGAGTTAACAGTACAGTAACCATACCAGGAATCACTTAATTTATTAAGGTACTGCTTTTCTTAATCTCATTGGAGATATTTACTGATAAACAGCTACCTACGCAGCATGCTCATGTCGTTCCTAAATGAGCTTTTATCTCTCTCCCCTCACCACAAATCAGATTCTTCTGAGGAGTTCCCAGTACATTATCCTTTCCGCTGTGTAATTACCTTAACAAGCTCCAGCTGTTTTTATTCTCAGAAGGTTTATTCCCTGATATACAGCTGCGTACCCCCTTCGTAAGTGCAGGTCCTAAATGAGCTTTTTCTCTGTTCCCTCACCACAATCCAGATTCTTTTGGGGAGTTACCAGTACAGTAACAGTACCAGGAAGTACTTAATTTATTAAGCTACTGCTTTTCTTAATCTCAGTGGAGATATTTACTGATAAACAGCTACCTACGCAGCATGTTCATGTCGTTCCTAAATGAGCTTTTATCTCTCTCCTCTCACCACAAATCAGATTCTTCTGAGGAGTTCCAAGTACATTATCCTTTCCCCTGTGTAATTACCTTAACAAGCTCCAGCTGTTTTTATTCTCAGAAGGTTTACTCCCTGATATACAGCTGCCTACCCCCTTCGAAAGTGCATGTCCTAAATGAGCTTTTTTCTCTGTTCCCTCACCACAATCCAGATTCTTTTGGGGAGTTACCAGTACAGTAACCATACCAGGAAGTACTTAATTTATTAAGCTACTGCTTTTCTTAATCTCAGTGGAGATATTTACTGATAAACAGCTACCTACGCAGCATGTTCATGTCGTTCCTAAATGAGCTTTTATCTCTCTCCCCTCACCACAAATCAGATTCTTCTGAGTAGTTCCCAGTACATTATCCTTTTCCCTGTGTAATTACCTTAAAAAGCTCCCGCTGTTTTTATTCTCAGAAGGTATACTCCCTGATATACAGCTGCCTACCCCTTTCGTAAGTGCAGGTCCTAAATGTGCTTTTATCTCTCTCCCCTCACCACAAATCAGATTCTTCTGAGGAGTTCCCAGTACATTATCCTTTCCCCTGTGTAATTACCTTAACAAGCTCCAGCTGTTTTTATTCACAGAAGGTTTACTCCCTGATATACAGCTGCCTACCCCCTTCGTAAGTGAAGGTCCTAAATGAGCTTTTTTCTCTGTTCCCTCACCATAATCCAGATTCTTTTGGGGAGTTACCAGTACAGTAACCATACAAGGAAGTACTTAATTTATTAAGCTACTGCTTTTCTCAATCTCAGCGGAGATATTTACTGATAAACAGCTACCTACGCAGCATGTTCATGTCGTTCCTAAATGAGCTTTTATCTCTCTCCCCTCACCACAAATCAGATTCTTCTGAGGAGTTCCCAGTACATTATCCTTTCCCCTGTGTAATTACCTTAACAAGCTCCAGCTGTTTTTATTCTCAGAAGGTTTACAACCTGATATACAGCTGCCTACCCCCTTCGTAAGTGCAGGGCCTAAATGAGCTTTTTTCTCTGTTCCCTCACCACAATCCAGATACTTTTGGGGAGTTACCAGTACAGTAACCATACCAGGAAGTACTTAATTTATTAAGCTACTGCTTTTCTTAATCTCAGTGGAGATATTTACTGATAAACAGCTACCTACGCAGTATGTTCATGTAGTTCCTAAATGAGCTTTTATCTCTCTCCCCTCACCACAAATCAGATTCTTCTGACGAGTTCCCAGTACATTATCCTTTCCCCTGTGTAATTACCTTAACAAGCTCCAGCTGTTTTTATTCTCAGAAGGTTTACTCCCTGATATACAGCTGCCTACCCCCTTCGTAAGTGCAGGTCCTAAATGAGCTTTTTTCTCTGTTCCCTCACCACAATCCAGATTCTTTTGGGGAGTTACCAGTACAGTAACCATACCAGGAAGTACTTAATTTATGAAGCTACTGCTTTTCTTAATCTCAGTGTAGATATTTACTGATAAACAGCTACCTACGCAGCATGTTCATGTCGTTCCTAAATCTGCTTTTATCTCTATCCCCTCACCACAAATCCGATTCTTCTGAGGAGTTCCCAGTACATTATCCTTTCCCCTGTGTAATTACCTTAACAAGCTCCAGCTGTTTTTATTCTCAGAAGGTTTACTCCCTGATATACTGCTGCCTACCCCCTTCGTAAGTGCAGGTCCTAAATGAGCTTTTTTCTCTGTTCCCTCACCAAAATCCAGATTCCTTTGGGGAGTTACCAGTACAGTAACCATACCAGGAAATACTTAATTTATTAAGCTACTGCTTTTCTTAATCTCAGTGGAGATATTTACTGATAAACAGCTACCTACGCAGCATGTTCATGTCGTTCCTAAATGAGCTTTTATCTCTCTCCCCTCACCACAAATGAGATTCTTCTGAGTAGTTCCCAGTACATTATGCTTTTCGCTGTGTAATTACCTTAACAAGCTCCCGCTGTTTTTATTCTCAGAAGGTATACTCCCTGATATACAGCTGCCTACCCCCTTCGTAAGTGCAGGTCCTAAATGAGCTTTTATCTCTCTCACCTCACCACAAATCAGATTCTTCTGAGGAGTTCGCAGTACATTATCCTTTCCCCTGTGTAATTACCTTAACAAGCTCCAGCTGTTTTTATTCACAGAAGGTTTACTCACTGATATACTGCTGCCTACCCCCTTCATAAGTGCAGGTCCTAAATTAGCTTTTTTCTCTGTTCCCTCACCACAATCCAGATTCTTTTGGGGAGTTACCAGTACAGTATCCATACCAGGAAGCACTTAATTTATTAAGGTACTGCTTTTCTTAATCTCAATGGAGATATTTACTGATAAACAGCTACCTTCGCAGCATGCTCATGTCGTTCCTAAATGAGCTTTTATCTCTCTCCACTCACCACAAATCAGATTCTTCTGAGGAGTTCCCAGTACATTATCCTTTCCCCTAGTAATTACCTTAACAAGCTCCAGCTGTTTTTATTCTCAGAAAGTTTACTCCCTGATATACAGCTGCCTACCCCCTTCATAAGTGAAGGTCATAATTGAGCTTTTTCTCTGTTCCCTCACCACAATCCAGATTCTCTTGGGGAGTTACCAGTACACTAACCATACCAGGAAGTACTTAATTTATTAAGCTACTGCTTTTCTTAATCTCAGTGGAGATATTTACTGATAAACAGCTACCTACGCAGCATGTTCATGTCGTTCCTAAATGAGCTTTTATCTCTCCCCTCACCACAAATCAGATTCTTCTGAGGAGTTCCCAGTACATTATCCTTTCCCCTGTGTAATTACCTTAACAAGCTCCAGCTGTTTTTATTCTCAGAAGGTTTACAACCTGATATACAGCTGCCTACCCCCTTCGTAAGTGCAGGTCCTAAATGAGCTTTTTCTCTGTTCCGTCACCACAATCCAGATTCTTTTGGGGAGTTACCAGTACAGTAACAATACCAGGAAGTACTTAATTTATTAAGCTACTGCTTTTCTTATTCTCAGTGGAGATATTTACTGATAAACAGCTACCTACGCAGCATGTTCATGTCGTTCCTAAATGAGCTTTTATCTCTCTCCTCTCACCACGAATCAGATTCTTCTGAGGAGTTCCCAGTACATTATCCTTTCCCCTGTGTAATTACCTTAAGAAGCTCCAGCTGTTTTTATTCTCAGAAGGTTTACTCCCTGATATACAGCTGCCTACCCCCTTCCTAAGTGCATGTCCTAAATGAGCTATTTTTCTGTTCCCTCACCACAATCAAGATTCTTTTGGGGAGTTACCAGTACAGTAACCATAGCAGGAAGTACTTAATTTATTAAGCTACTGCTTTTCTTAATCTCAGTGGAGATATTTACTGATAAACAGCTACCTACGCAGCATGTTCATGTCGTTCCTAAATGAGCTTTTATCTCTCTCCCCTCACTACAAATGAGATTCTTCTGAGTAGTTCCCAGTACATTATCCTTTTCCCTGTGTAATTACCTTAACAAGCTCCCGCTGTTTTTATTCTCAGACGGTATACTCCCTGATATACAGCTGCCTACCCCCTTCGTAAGTGCAGGTCCTAAATGAGCTTTTATCTCTCTCCCTCACCACAAATCAGATTCTTCTGAGGAGTTCCCAGTACATTATCCTTTCCCCTGTGTAATTACCTTAACAAGCTCCAGCTTTTTTTATTCTCAGAAGGTTTACTCCCTGATATACAGCTGCCTACCCCCTTCGTAAGTGCAGGTCCTAAATGAGCTTTTTTCTCTGTTCCCTCACCAGGATCTAGATTCTTTTGGGGAGTTACCAGTACAGTAACCATACCAGGAAGTACTTAATTTATTAAGCTACTGCTTTTCTTAATCTCAGTGGAGATATTTACTGAAAAACAGCTACCTTCGCAGCATGTTCATGTCGTTCCTAAATGAGCTTTAATCTCTCTCTCCTCACCACAAATCAGATTCTTCTGAGGAGTTCCCAGTACATTATCCTTTCCCCTGTGTAATTACCTTAACAAGCTCCAGCTGTTTTTATTCAAAGAAGGTTTACTCCCTGATATACAGCTGCCTACCCCCTTCGTAAATGCAGGTCTTAAATGAGCTTTTTTCTCTGTTCCCTCACCACAATCCAGATTCTTTTGGGGAGTTACCAGTACAGTAACCATACCAGGAAGTACTTAATTTATTAAGCTACTGCTTTTCTTAATCTCAGTGGAGATATTTACTGATAAACAGCTACCTACGCAGCATGTTCATGTCGTTCCTAAATGAGCTTTTATCTTTCTCCCCTCACCACAAATCAGATTCTTCTGAGGAGTTCCCAGTACATTATCCTTTCCGCTGTGTAATTACCTTAACAAGCTCCAGCTGTTTTTATTCTCAGAAGGTTTATTCCCTGATATACAGCTGCCTACCCCCTTCGTAAGTGCAGGTCCTAAATGAGCTTTTTCTCTGTTCCCTCACCACAATCCAGATTCTTTTGGGGAGTTACCAGTACAGTAACAATACCAGGAAGTACTTAATTTATTAAGCTACTGCTTTTCTTAATCTCAGTGGAGATATTTACTGATAAACAGCTACCTACGCAGCATGTTCATGTCGTTCCTAAATGAGCTTTTATCTCTCTCCTCTCACCACAAATCAGATTCTTCTGAGGAGTTCCAAGTACATTATCCTTTCCCCTGTGTAATTACCTTAACAAGCTCCAGCTGTTTTTATTCTCAGAAGGTTTACTCCCTGATATACAGCTGCCTACCCCCTTCGAAAGTGCATGTCCTAAATGAGCTTTTTTCTCTGTTCCCTCACCACAATCCAGATATTTTTGGGGAGTTACCAGTACAGTAACCATACAAGGGAGTACTTAATTTATTAAGCTACTGCTTTTCTCAATCTCAGTGGAGATATTTACTGATAAACAGCTACCTACGCAGCATGTTCATGTCGTTCCTAAATGAGCTTTTATCTCTCTCCCCTCACCACAAATCAGATTCTTCTGAGGAGTTCCCAGTACATTATCCTTTCCCCTGTGTAATTACCTTAACAAGCTCCATCTGTTTTTATTCACAGAAGGTTTACTCCCTGATATACAGCTGCCTACCCCCTTCGTAAGTGAAGGTCCTAAATGAGCTTTTTTCTCTGTTCCCTCACCATAATCCAGATTCTTTTGGGGAGTTACCAGTACAGTAACCATACAAGGGAGTACTTAATTTATTAAGCTACTGCTTTTCTCAATCTCAGTGGAGATATTTACTGATAAACAGCTACCTACGCAGCATGTTCATGTCGTTCCTAAATGAGCTTTTATCTCTCTCCCCTCACCACAAATCAGATTCTTCTGAGGAGTTCCCAGTACATTATCCTTTCCCCTGTGTAATTACCTTAACAAGCTCCAGCTGTTTTTATTCTCAGAAGGTTTACAACCTGATATACAGCTGCCTACCCCCTTCGTAAGTTCAGGGCCTAAATGAGCTTTTTTCTCTGTTCCCTCACCACAATCCAGATTCTTTTGGGGAGATACCAGTACAGTAACCATACCAGGAAGTACTTAATTTATTAAGCTACTGCTTTTCTTAATCTCAGTGGAGATATTTACTGATAAACAGCTACCTACGCAGCATGTTCATGTCGTTCCTAAATGAGCTTTTATCTCTCTCCCCTCACCACAAATCAGATTCTTCTGAGGAGTTCCCAGTACATTATACTTTCCACTGTGTAATTACCTTAACAAGCTCCAGCTGTTTTTATTCTTAGAAGGTTTACTCCCTGATATACTGCTGCCTACCCCCTTCATAAGTGCAGGTCCTAAATGAGCTTTTTTCTCTGTTCCCTCACCACAATCCAGATTCCTTTGGGGAGTTACCAGTACAGTAACCATACCAGGAAGTACTTAATTTATTAAACTACTGCTTTTCTTAATCTCAGTGGAGATATTTACTGATAAAAAGCTACCTACGCAGTATGTTCATGTAGTTCCTAAATGAGCTTTTATCTGTCTCCCCTCACCACAAATCAGATTCTTCTGACGAGTTCCCAGTACATTATCCTTTCCCCTGTGTAATTACCTTAACAAGCTCCAGCTGTTTTTATTCTCAGAAGGTTTACTCCCTGATATACAGCTGCCTACCCCCTTCGTAAGTGCAGGTCCTAAATCAGCTTTTTTTTCTGTTCCCTCACCACAATCCAGATTCTTTTGGGGAGTTACCAGTACAGTAACCATACCAGGAAGTACTTAATTTATGAAGGTACTGCTTTTCTTAATCTCAGTGGAGATATTTACTGATAAACAGCTACCTACGCAGCATGTACATGTCGTTCCTAAATCTGCTTTTATCTCTATCCCCTCACCACAAATCCGATTCTTCGGAGGAGTTCCCAGTACATTATCCTTTCCCCTGTGTAATTACCTTAACAAGCTCCAGCTGTTTTTATTCTCAGAAGGTTTACTCCCTGATATACTGCTGCCTACCCCCTTCGTAAGTGCAGGTCCTAAATGAGCTTTTTTCTCTGTTCCCTGACCAAAATCCAGATTCCTTTGGGGAGTTACCAGTACAGTAACCATACCAGGAAATACTTAATTTATTAAGCTACTGCTTTTCTTAATCTCAGTGGAGATATTTACTGATAAACAGCTACCTACGCAGCATGTTCATGTCGTTCCTAAATGAGCTTTTATCTCTCTCCCCTCACCACAAATCAGATTCTTCTGAGGAGTTCCCAGTACATTATCCTTTCCCCTGTGTAATTACCTTAACAAGCTCCAGCTGTTTTTATTCTCAGAAGGTTTACTCCCTGATATACAGCTGCCTAACCCCTTCGTAAGTGCAGGAACATATGAGCTTTACTCTCTGTTCCCTCAGCACAATCCCGATTCTTTTGGGGAGTTACCAGTACAGTAACCATACCAGGAAGTACTTAATTTATTAAGCTACTGCTTTTCTTAAT
Organism: Perognathus longimembris pacificus; assembly: GCF_023159225.1. Lineage (NCBI taxonomy): Eukaryota > Metazoa > Chordata > Mammalia > Rodentia > Heteromyidae > Perognathus > Perognathus longimembris. The sequence goes on along the minus strand of NW_025956846.1, from coordinate 25,249 downwards.
CTCAGTGGAGATATTTACTGATAAACAGCTACGTACGCAGCGTGTTCATGTTGTTCCTAAATGAGCTTTTATCTCTCTCCCCTCACCACAAATCAGATTCTTCTGAATTGTTCCCAGTACATTATCCTTTCCCCTGTGTAATTACCTTAACAAGCTCCAGCTGTTTTTATTCTCAGAAGGTTTACTCCCTGATATACAGCTGCCTAACCCCTTCGTAAGTTCAGGTCCTAAATGAGCTTTTTTCTCTGTTCCCTCAGCACAATCCAGATTCTTTTGGGGAGTTACCAGTACAGTAACCATACCAGGAAGTACTTAATTTATTAAGCTACTGCTTTTCTTAATCTCAGTGGAGATATGTACTGATAAACAGCTACCTACGCAGCATGTTCATGTCGTTCCTAAATGAGCATTTATCTCTCTCCCCTCACCACAAATGAGATTCTTCTGAGTAGTTCCCAGTACATTATCCTTTTCCCTGTGTAATTACCTTAACAAGTTCCAGGTGTTTTTATTCTCAGAAGGTATACTCCCTGATATACAGCTGCCTACCCCCTTCGTAAGTACAGGTCCTAAATGAGCTTTTGTCTCTCTCCCCTCACCACAAATGAGATTCTTCTGAGGAGTTCCCAGTACATTATCCCTTCCCCTGTGTAATTACCTTAACAAGCTCCAGCTGTTCTTATTCTCAGAAGTTCAACTCCCTGATATACAGCTGCCTACCCCCTTCGTAAGTGCAGGTCCTAAATGAGCTTTTTTCTCTGTTCCCTCACCACAATCCAGATTCTTTTGGGGAGTTACCAGTAGAGTAACCATACCAGGAAGTACTTAATTTATTAAGCTACTGCTTTTCTTAATCTCAGTGGAGATATTTACTGATAAACAGCTACCTACGCAGCATGTTCATGTCGTTCCTAAATGAGCTTTTATCTCTCTCCCCTCACCACAAATCAGATTCTTCTGAGGAGTTCCCAGTACATTATCCTTTCCCCTGTTTAATTACCTTAACAAGCTCCAGCTGTTTTTATTCTCAGAAAATTTACTCCCTGATATACAGCTGCCTACCCCCTTCGTAAGTGCAGGTCTTAAATGAGCTTTTTTCTCTGTTCCCTCACCACAATCCAGATTCTTTTCGGGAGTTACCAGTACAGTAACCATACCAGGAAGTACTTAATTTATTAAGCTACCGCTTTTCTCAATCTCAGTGGAGATATTTACTGATAAACAGCTACCTACGCAGCAGATTCATGTCGTTCCTAAATGAGCTTTTATCTCTCTCCCGTCACCACAAATGAGATTCTTCTGAGGAGTTCCCAGTACATTATCCTTTCCCCTGTGTAATTACGTTAACAAGCTCCAGCTGTTTTTATTCTAAGAAGGTTTGCTCCCTGATATACAGCTGCCTACCCCCTTCGTAAGTGCAGGTCCTAAATGAGCTTTTTTCTCTGTTCCCTCACCACAATCCAGATTCTTTTGGGGAGGTACCAGTACAGTAACCATACACGGAAGTACTTAATTTATTAAGCTACAGCTTTTCTTAATCTCAGTGGAGATATTTACTGATAAACAGCTACCTATGCAGCATGTTCATGTCGTTCCTAAATGAGCTTTTATCTCTCTCTCCCTCACCACAAATCAGATTCTTCTGAGGAGTACCCAGTACATTATCCTTTCCCCTCTGTAATTACCTTAACGAGCTCCAGCTGTTTTTATTCCCAGAAGGTTTACTCCCTGATATACTGCTGCCTACCCCCTTCGTAAGTGCAGGTCCTAAATGAGCTTTTTTCTCTGTTCCCTCCCCACAATACAGATTCTTTTGGGGAGTTACCAGTACAGTAACCATTCCAGGAAGTACTTAATTTATTAAGCTACTGCTTTTCTTAATCTCAGTGGAGATATTTACTGATAAACAGCTACCTACGCAGCATGTTCATGTCGTTCCTAAATGAGCTTTTAACTCTCTCCCCTCACCACAAATCAGATTCTTCTGAGGAGTTCCCAGTACATTATCCTTTCCCCTGTGTAAGTAACTTAACAAGCTCCAGCTGTTTTTATTCTCAGAAGGTTTACTCCCTGATATACAGCTGCCTACCACCTTCGTAAGTGCAGGTCCTAAATGAGCTTTTTTCTCTGTTCCCTCACCACAATCCAGATTCTTTTGGGGAGTTACCAGTACAGTAACCATACCAGGAAGTACTTAATTTATTAAGCAACTGCTATTCTTAATCTCAGTGGAGATATTTACAGATAAACAGCTACCTACGCAGCATGTTCATGTCGTTCCTAAATGAGCTATTATCTCTTTCCCCTCACCACAAATCAGATTTTTCTGAGGAGTTCCCAGTACATTATCCTTTCCCCTGTGTAATTACCTTAACAAGCTCCAGCTGTTTTTATTCTCAGAAGGTTTACTCCCTGATATACAGCTGCCTACCCCCTTCGTAAGTGCAGGTCCTAAATGAGATTTTTTCTCTGTTCCCTCACCACAATCCAGATTCTTTTGGGGAGTTAACAGTACAGTAACCATACCAGGAAGTACTTAATTTATTAAGCTACTGCTTTTCTTAATCTTAGTGGAGATATTTACTGATAACCAGCTACGTACGCAGCATGTTCATGTCGTTCCTAAATGAGCTTTTATCTCTCTCCCCTCACCACAAATCAGATTCTTCTGAGGAGTTCCCAGTACATTATCCTTTCCCCTGTGTAATTACCTTAACAAGCTCCAGCTGTTTTTATTCTCAGAAGGTTTACTCCCTGATATACAGCTGCCTACCCCCTTCGTAAGTGCAGGTCCTAAATGAGCTTTTTTCTCTGTTCCCTCACCACAATCCAGATTCTTTTCGGGAGTTACCAGTACAGTAACCATACCAGGAAGTACTTAATTTATTAAGCTACTGCTTTTCTTAATCTCAGTGGAGATATTTACTGATAAACAGCTACCTACGCAGCATGTTCATGTCGTTCCTAAATGAGCTTTTATCTCTCTCCCCTCACCACAAATCAGATTCTTCTGAGGAGTTCCCAGTACATTATCCTTTCCCCTGTGTAAGTAACTTAACAAGCTCCAGCTGTTTTTATTCTCAGAAAGTTTACTCCCTGATATACTGCTGCCTACCCCCTTCGTAAGTGCAGGTCCTAAATGAGCTTTTTTCTCTGTTCCCTACCCACAATCCAGATTCTTTTGGGGAGTTACCAGTACAGTAACCATACCAGGAAGTACTTAATTTATTAAGCTACTGCTTTTCTTAATCTCAGTGGAGATATTTACTGATAATCAGCTACATACGCAGCATGTTCATGTCGTACATAAATGAGCTTTTATCTCTCTCCGCTCACCACAAATCAGATTCTTCTGAGGAGTTCCCAGTACATTATCCTTTCCCCTGTGTAATTCCCTTAACAAGCTCCAGCTGTTTTTATTCTCAGAAGGTTTACTCCCTGATATACAGCTGCCTACCCCCTTCGTAAGTGCAGGTCCTAAATGAGCTTTTTTCTCTGTTCCCTCACCACAATCCAGATTCTTTTCGGGAGTTACCAGTACAGTAATCATACAAGGAAGTACTTAATTTATTAAACTACTGCTTTTCTTAATCTCAGTGGAGATATTTACTGATAAACAGCTACCTACGCAGCATGTTCATGTCGTTCCTAAATGAGCTTTTATCTCTCTCCCCCCACCACAAGTCAGATTCTTCTGAGGAGTTCCCAGTACATTATCCTTTCCCCTGTGTAAGTAACTTAACAAGCTCCAGCTGTTTTTATTCTCAGAAGGTTTACTCCCTGATATACTGCTGCCTACCCCCTTCGTAAGTGCAGGTCCTAAATGAGCTTTTTTCTCTGTTCCCTCCCCACAATCCAGATTCTTTTGGGGAGTTACCAGTACAGTAACCATACCAGGAAGTACTTAATTTATTAAGCTACTGCTTTTCTTAATCTCAGTGGAGATATTTACTGATAAACAGCTACCTACGCAGCATGTTCATGTCGTTCCTAAATGAGCTTTTATCTCTTTCCCCTCACCACAAATCAGATTCTTCTGAGGAGTTCCCAGTACATTATCCTTTCCCCTGTGTAATTACCTTAACAGGCTCCAGCTGTTTTTATTCTCAGAAGGTTTACTCCGTGATATACAGCTGCCTACCCCCTTCGTAAGTGCAGGTCCTAAATGAGCTTTTTTCTCTGTACCCTCACCACAATCCAGATTCTTTTGGGGAGTTACCAGTACAGTAACCATACCAGGAACTACTTAATTTATTAAGCTACTGCTTTTCTTAATCTCAGTGGAGATATTTACTGATAAACAGCTACCTACGCAGCATGTTCATGTCGTTCCTAAATGAGCTTTTATCTCTCTCCCTCACCACAAATCAGATTCTTCTGAGGAGTTCCCAGTACATTATCATTTCCCCTGTGTAATTACCTTAACAAGCTCCAGCTGTTTTTATTCTGAGAGGGTTTACTCCCTGATATACAGCTGCCTACCCCCTTCGTAAGTGCAGGTCCTAAATGAGCTTTTTTCTCTGTTCCCTCACCACAATCCAGATTTTTTTGGGGAGTTTCCAGTACAGTAACCATACCAGGAAGTACTTAATTTATTAAGCTACTGCTTTTCTTAATCTCAGTGGAGATATTTACTGATAAACAGCTACGTACGCAGCATGTTCATGTCGTTCCTAAATGAGCTTTTATCTCTCTCCCCTCACCACAAATCAGATTCTTCTGCTGAGTTCCCATTACATTATCCTTTCCCCTGTGTAATTACCTTAACAAGCTCCATCTGTTTTTATACTCAGAAGGTTTACTCCCTGATATACAGCTGCCTACCCCCTTCGGAAGTGCAGGTCCTAAATGAGCTTTTTTCTCTGTTCCCTTACCACAATCCAGATTCTTTTGGGGAGTTACCAGTACAGTAACCATACCAGGAAGTACTTAATTTATTAAGCTACTGCTTTTCTCAATCTCAGTGGAGATATTTACTGATAAACAGCTACCTACGCAGCATGTTCATGTTGTTCCTAAATGAGCTTTTATCTCTCTCCCCTCACCACAAATCAGATTCTTCTGAGGAGTTCCCAGTACATTATCCTTTCCCCTGTGTAATTACTTTTATAAGCTCCAGCTGTTTTTATTCTCAGAAGGTTTACTCCCTGATATACAGCTGCCTACCCGCTTCGTAAGTGCAGGTCCTAAATGAGCTTTTTTCTGTTCCCTCACCACAATCCAGATTCTTTTGGGGAGTTACCAGTACAGTAACCATACCAGGAAGTACTTAATTTATTAAGCTACTGCTTTTCTTAATCTCAGTGGAGATATTTACTGATAAACAGCTACCTACGCAGCATGTTCATGTCGTTCCTAAATGAGCTTTTATCTCTCTCCCCACACCACAAATCAGATTCTTCTGATGAGTTCCCAGTACATTATCCTTTCCCCTGTGTAATTACCTTAACAGGCTCCAGCTGTTTTTATTCTCAGAAGGTTTACTCCCTGATATACAGCTGCCTACCCCCTTCGTAAGTGCAGGTCCTAAATGAGCTTTTTTCTCTGTTCCCTCACCACAATCCAGATTCTTTTGGGGAGTTACCAGTACAGTAACCATACCAGGAAGTACTTAATTTATTAAGCTACTGCTTTTCTTAATCTCAGTGGAGATATTTACTGATAAACAGCTACCTACGCAGTATGTTCATGTCGTTCCTAAATGAGCTTTTATCTCTCTCCCCTCACCAAAAATCACATTCTTCTGAGGAGTTCCCAGTACATTATCCTTTCCCCTGTGTAATTACCTTAACAAGCTCCAGCTGTTTTTATTCTCAGAAGGTTTACTCCCAGATATACAGCTGCCTACCCCCTTCGTAAGTGCAGGTCCTAAATCAGCTTTTTTCTGTTCCCTCACCACAATCCAGATTCTTTTGGGGAGTTACCAGTACAGTAACCATACCAGGAAGTACTTAATTTAATAAGCTACTGCTTTTCTTAATCTCAGTGGAGATATTTACTATTAAACAGCTACCTACGCAGCATGTTCCTGTCGTTCCTAAATGAGTTTTATATCTCTCCGCTCACCACAAATCAGATTCTTCTGAGGAGTTCCCAGTACATTATCCTTTCCCCTGTGTAATTACCTTAACAAGCTCCAGCTATTTTTATTCTCAGAAGGTTTACTCCCTGATATACAGCTGCCTAGCCCCTTCGTAAGTGCTGGTCCTAAATGAGCTTTTTTCTCTGTTCCCTCACCACAATCCGATTCATTTGGGGAGTTACCAGTATAGTAACCATACCAGGAAGTACTTAATTTATTAAGCTACTGCTTTTCTTAATCTCAGTGGAGATATTTACTGATAAACAGCTACGTATGCAGCATGTTCATGTCGTTCCTAAATGAGCTTTTATCTCTCTCCCCTCACCACAAATCAGATTCTTCTGAGGAGTTCCCAGTACATTATCCTTTCCCCTGTGTAATTACCCTAACAAGCTCCCGCTGTTTTTATTCTCAGAAGGTATACTCCCTGATATACAGCTGCCTACCCCCTTCGTAAGTGCAGGTCATAAATGAGCTTTTTCCTCTGTTCCCTCACCACAATCCAGATTCTTTTGGGGAGTTACCAGTACAGTAACCATACCAGGAAGTACTTAATTTATTAAGCTACTGCTTTTCTTAATCTCAGTGGAAATATTTACTGATAAACAGCTACGTACGCAGCAAGTTCATGTCGTTCCTAAATGAGCTTTTATCTCTCTCCCCTCACCACAAATCAGATTCTTCTGAGGAGTTCCCAGTACATTATCCTTTCCCCTGTGTAAATACCTTAACAAGCTCCAGCTGTTTTTATTTTCAGAAGGTTTACTCCCTGATATACAGCTGCCTACCCCTTTCGTAAGTGCAGGTCCTAAATGAGCTTTTTTCTCTGTTCCCTCACCACAATCCAGATTCTTTTGGGGAGTTACCAGTACAGTAATCATACCAGGAAGTACTTAATTTATTAAGCTACTGCTTTTCTTAATCTCAGTGGAGATATTAACTGATAAACAGCTAATTACGCAGCATGTTCATGTCGTTCCTAAATGAGCTTTTATCTCTCTCCCCTCACCACAAATCAGATTCTTCTGAGGAGTTCCCAGTACATTATCCTTTCCCCTGTGTAATTACCTTAACAAGCTCCAGCTCTTTTTATTCTCAGAAAGTTTACTCCCAGATATACTGCTGCCTACCCCCTTCGTAAGTGCAGGTCCTAAATGAGCTTTTTTCTCTGTTCCCTCACCACAATCCAGATTCTTTTGGGGAGTTACCAGTACAGTAACCATACCAGGAAGTACTTAATTTATTAAGCTACTGCTTTTCTTAATCTCAGTGGAGATATGTACTGATAAACAGCTACCTACGCAGCATGTTCATGTCGTTCCTAAATGAGCATTTATCTCTCTCCCCTCACCACAAATCAGATTCTTCTGAGGAGTTCCCAGTACATTATCCTTTCCCCTGTATAATTACCTTAACAAGCTCCAGCTGTTTTTATTCTCAGAAGGTTTACTCCCTGATATACAGCTGCCTACCCCTTCGTAAGTGCATATCCTAAATGAGCTTTTTTCTCTGTTCCCTCACCACAATCCAGATTCTTTTGGGGAGTTACCAGTACAGTAACCATACTAGGAAGTACTTAATTTATTAAGCTACTGCTTTTCTTAATCTCAGTGGAGATATTTACTGATAAACAGCTACCTAGGCAGCATGATCATGTCGTTCCTAAATGAGCTTTTATCTCTCTCCCCTCACCACAAATCAGATTCTTCTGAGGAGTTCCCAGTACATTATCCTTTCCCCTGTGTAATTACCTTAACAAGCTCCAGCTTTTTTTATTCTCAGAAGGTTTACTCCCTGATATACAGCTGCCTACCCCCTTCGTAAGTGCAGGTCTTAATGAGCTTTTTTCTCTGTTCCCTCACCACAATCCAGATTCTTTTGGGGAGTTACCAGTACAGTAACCATACCAGGAAGTACTTAATTTATTAAGCTACTGCTTTTCTTAATCTCAGTGGAGATATTTACTGATAAACAGCTACGTACGCAGCATGTTCATGTCGTTCCTAAATGAGCTTTTAGCTCTCTCCCCTCACCACAAATCAGATTCTTCTGAGGAGTTCCCAGTACATTATCCTTTCCCCTGTGTAATTACCTTAACAAGCTCCAGCTGTTTTTATTCTCAGAAGGTTTACTTCCTGATATAAAGCTGCCTAACCCGTTCATAAGTGCAGGTCCTAAATGAGTTGTTTTCTCTGTTCCCTCACCACCACCCTGATTCTTTTGGGGAGTTACCAGTAGAGTAACCATACCAGGAAGTACTTAATTTATTAAGCTACTGCTTTTCTTAATCTCAGTGGAGATATTTACTGATATACAGCTACCTACGCAGCATGTCCATGTCGTTCTAAATGAGCTTTTATCTCTCTCCCCTCACCACAAATCAGATTCTTCTGAGGAGGTCCCAGTACATTATCCTTTCCCCTGTGTAATTACCTTAACAAGCTCCAGCTGTTTTTATTCTCAGAAGGTTTACTCCCTGATATACAGCTGCCTACCCCCTTCGTAAGTGCAGGTCCTAAATGAGCTTTTTTCTCTTTTCCCTCAACACAATCCAGATTCTTTTGGGGAGTTACCAGTACAGTAACCATACCAGGAAGTACTTAATTTATTAAGGTACTGCTTTTCTTAATCTCATTGGAGATATCTACTGAGAAACAGCTACCTACGCAGCATGTTCATGTAGTTCCTAAATGAGGTTTTATCTCTCTCCCATCACCACAAATCAGATTCTTCTGAGGAGTTCCCAGTACATTATCCTTTCCCCTGTGTAATTACTTTAACAAGCTCCAGCTGTTTTTATTCTCAGAAGGTTTACTCCCTGATATACAGCTACCTACCCCTTCGTAAGTGCATGTCCTAAATGAGCTTTTTTCTCTTTTCCCTCACCACAATCCAGATTCTTTTGGGGAGTTACCATACAGTACCCATACCAGGAAGTACTTAATTTATTAAGCTACTGCTTTTCTTAATCTCAGTGGAGATATTTACAGATAAACAGCTACCTACGCAGCATGTTCATGTCGTTCCTAAATGAGCTTTTATCTCTCTCCCCTCACCACAAATGAGATTCTTCTGAGGAGTTCCCAGTACATTATCCCTTCCCCTGTGTAATTACCTTAACAAGCTCCAGCTGTTCTTATTCTCAGAAGTTCAACTCCCTGATATACAGATGCCTACCCCCTTCGTAAGTGCAGGTCCTAAATGAGCTTTTTTCTCTGTTCCCTCACCACAATCCAGATTCTTTTGGGGAGTTACCAGTAGAGTAACCATACCAGGAAGTACTTAATTTATTAAGCTACTGCTTTTCTTAATCTCAGTGGAGATATTTACTGATAAACAGCTACCTACGCAGCATGTTCATGTCGTTCCTAAATGAGCTTTTATCTCTCTCCCCTCACCACAAATCAGATTCTTCTGAGGAGTTCCCAGTACATTATCCTTTCCCCTGTTTAATTACCTTAACAAGCTCCAGCTGTTTTTATTCTCAGAAGGTTTACTCCCTGATATACAGCTGCCTATCCCCTTCGTAATTGCAGGTCCTAAATGAGCTTTTTTCTCTGTTACCTCACCACAATCCAGATTCTTTTGGGGAGTTACCAGTACAGTTACCATACCAGGAAGTACTTAATTTATTAAGCTACTGCTTTTCTTATTCTCAGTGGAGATATTTACTGATAAACAGCTACCTACGCAGCATGTTCATGTCGTTCCTAAATGAGCTTTTATCTCTCTCCCCTCACCACAAATCAGATTCTTCTGAGGAGTTCCCAGTACATTATCCTTTCCCCTGTGTAATTACCTTAACAAGCTCCAGCTGTTTTTATTCTCAGAAGGTTTACTCCCTGATATACAGCTGCCTACCCCCTTCGTAAGTGCAGGTCCTAAATGAGCTTTTTTCTCTGTTCCCTCACCACAATCCAGATTCTTTTGGGGAGTTACCAGTACAGTAACCATACCAGGAAGTACTTAATTTATTAAGCTACTGCTTTTCTTAATCTCAGTGGAGATATGTACTGATAAACAGCTACCTACGCAGCATGTTCATGTCGTTCCTAAATGAGCATTTATCTCTCTCCCCTCACCACAAATCAGATTCTTCTGAGGAGTTCCCAGTACATTATCCTTTCCCCTGTATAATTACCTTAACAAGCTCCAGCTGTTTTTATTCTCAGAAGGTTTACTCCCTGATATACAGCTGCCTACCCCTTCGTAAGTGCATATCCTAAATGAGCTTTTTTCTCTGTTCCCTCACCACAATCCAGATTCTTTTGGGGAGTTACCAGTACAGTAACCATACTAGGAAGTACTTAATTTATTAAGCTACTGCTTTTCTTAATCTCAGTGGAGATATTTACTGATAAACAGCTACCTAGGCAACATGATCATGTCGTTCCTAAATGAGCTTTTATCTCTCTCCCCTCACCACAAATCAGATTCTTCTGAGGAGTTCCCAGTACATTATCCTTTCCCCTGTGTAATTACCTTAACAAGCTCCAGCTTTTTTTATTCTCAGAAGGTTTACTCCCTGATATACAGCTGCCTACCCCCTTCGTAAGTGCAGGTCTTATTGAGCTTTTTTCTCTGTTCCCTCACCACAATCCAGATTCTTTTGGGGAGTGACCAGTACAGTAACCATACCAAGAAGTACTTAATTTATTAAGCTACTGCTTTTCTTAATCTCAGTGGAGATATTTAATGATAAACAGCTACGTACGCAGCATGTTCATGTCGTTCCTAAATGAGCTTTTAACTCTCTCCCCTCACCACAAATCAGATTCTTCTGAGGAGTTCCCAGTACATTATCCTTTCCCCTGTGTAATTACCTTAACAAGCTCCAGCTGTTTTTATTCTCAGAAGGTTTACTCCCTGATATAAAGCTGCCTACCCCGTTCATAAGTGCAGGTCCTAAATGAGTTGTTTTCTCTGTTCCCTCACCACCACCCAGATTCTTTTGGGGAGTTACCAGTAGAGTAACCATACCAGGAAGTACTTAATTTATTAAGCTACTGCTTTTCTTAATCTCAGTGGAGATATTTACTGATATACAGCTACCTACGCAGCATGTCCATGTCGTTCTAAATGAGCTTTTATCTCTCTCCCCTCACCACAAATCAGATTCTTCTGAGGAGGTCCCAGTACATTATCCTTTCCCCTGTGTAATTACCTTAACAAGCTCCAGCTGTTTTTATTCTCAGAAGGTTTACTCCCTGATATACAGCTGCCTACCCTCTTCGTAAGTGCAGGTCCTAAATGAGCTTTTTTCTCTTTTCCCTCAACACAATCCTGATTCTTTTGGGGAGTTACCAGTACAGTAACCATACCAGGAAGTACTTAATTTATTAAGCTACTGCTTTTCTTAATCTCATTGGAGATATCTACTGAGAAACAGCTACCTACGCAGCATGTTCATGTAGTTCCTAAATGAGGTTTTATCTCTCTCCCATCACCACAAATCAGATTCTTCTGAGGAGTTCCCAGTACATTATCCTTTCCCCTGTGTAATTACTTTAACAAGCTCCAGCTGTTTTTATTCTCAGAAGGTTTACTCCCTGATATAAAGCTGCCTACCCCTTCGTAAGTGCATGTCCTAAATGAGCTTTTTTCTCTTTTCCCTCACCACAATCCAGATTCTTTTGGGGAGTTACCATACAGTACCCATACCAGGAAGTACTTAATTTATTAAGCTACTGCTTTTCTTAATCTCAGTGGAGATATTTACTGATTAACAGCTACCTACGCAGCATGTTCATGTCGTTCCTAAATGAGCTTTTATCTCTCTCCCCTCACCACAAATGAGATTCTTCTGAGGAGTTCCCGGTACATTATCCCTTCCCCTGTGTAATTACCTTAACAAGCTCCAGCTGTTCTTATTCTCAGAAGTTCAACTCCCTGATATACAGATGCCTACCCCCTTCGTAAGTGCAGGACCTAAATGAGCTTTTTTCTCTGTTCCCTCACCACAATCCAGATTCTTTTCGGGAGTTACCAGTAGAGTAACCATACCAGGAAGTACTTAATTTATTAAGCTACTGCTTTTCTTAATCTCAGTGGAGATATTTACTGATAAACAGCTACGTACGCAGCATGTTCATGTCGTTCCTAAATGAGCTTTTAGCTCTCTCCCCTCACCACAAATCAGATTCTTCTGAGGAGTTCCCAGTACATTATCCTTTCCCCTGTGTAATTACCTTAACAAGCTCCAGCTGTTTTTATTCTCAGAAGGTTTACTCCCTGATATAAAGCTGCCTAACCCGTTCATAAGTGCAGGTCCTAAATGAGTTGTTTTCTCTGTTCCCTCACCACCACCCAGATTCTTTTGGGGAGTTACCAGTAGAGTAACCATACCAGGAAGTACTTAATTTATTAAGCTACTGCTTTTCTTAATCTCAGTGGAGATATTTACTGATATACAGCTACCTACGCAGCATGTCCATGTCGTTCTAAATGAGCTTTTATCTCTCTCCCCTCACCACAAATCAGATTCTTCTGAGGAGGTCCCAGTACATTATCCTTTCCCCTGTGTAATTACCTTAACAAGCTCCAGCTGTTTTTATTCTCAGAAGGTTTACTCCCTGATATACAGCTGCCTACCCCCTTCGTAAGTGCAGGTCCTAAATGAGCTTTTTTCTCTTTTCCCTCAACACAATCCAGATTCTTTTGGGGAGTTACCAGTACAGTAACCATACCAGGAAGTACTTAATTTATTAAGGTACTGCTTTTCTTAATCTCATTGGAGATATCTACTGAGAAACAGCTATCTACGCAGCATGTTCATGTAGTTCCTAAATGAGGTTTTATCTCTCTCCCATCACCACAAATCAGATTCTTCTGAGGAGTTCCCAGTACATTATCCTTTCCCCTGTGTAATTACTTTAACAAGCTCCAGCTGTTTTTATTCTCAGAAGGTTTACTCCCTGATATACAGCTACCTACCCCTTCGTAAGTGCATGTCCTAAATGAGCTTTTTTCTCTTTTCCCTCACCACAATCCAGATTCTTTTGGGGAGTTACCATACAGTACCCATACCAGGAAGTACTTAATTTATTAAGCTACTGCTTTTCTTAATCTCAGTGGAGATATTTACAGATAAACAGCTACGTATGCAGCATGTTCATGTCGTTCCTAAATGAGCTTTTATCTCTCTCCCCTCACCACAAATGAGATTCTTCTGAGGAGTTCCCAGTACATTATCCCTTCCCCTGTGTAATTACCTTAACAAGCTCCAGCTGTTCTTATTCTCAGAAGTTCAACTCCCTGATATACAGATGCCTACCCCCTTCGTAAGTGCAGGTCCTAAATGAGCTTTTTTCTCTGTTCCCTCACCACAATCCAGATTCTTTTGGGGAGTTACCAGTAGAGTAACCATACCAGGAAGTACTTAATTTATTAAGCTACTGCTTTTCTTAATCTCAGTGGAGATATTTACTGATAAACAGCTACCTACGCAGCATGTTCATGTCGTTCCTAAATGAGCTTTTATCTCTCTCCCCTCACCACAAATCAGATTCTTCTGAGGAGTTCCCAGTACATTATCCTTTCCCCTGTTTAATTACCTTAACAAGCTCCAGCTGTTTTTATTCTCAGAAGGTTTACTCCCTGATATACAGCTGCCTACCCCCTTCGTAAGTGCAGGTCTTAAATGAGCTTTTTTCTCTGTTCCCTCACCACAATCCAGATTCTTTTCGGGAGTTACCAGTACAGTAACCATACCAGGAAGTACTTAATTTATTAAGCTACCGCTTTTCTCAATCTCAGTGGAGATATTTACTGATAAACAGCTACCTACGCAGCAGATTCATGTCGTTCCTAAATGAGCTTTTATCTCTCTCCCGTCACCACAAATGAGATTCTTCTGAGGAGTTCCCAGTACATTATCCTTTCCCCTGTGTAATTACGTTAACAAGCTCCAGCTGTTTTTATTCTCAGAAGTTTTGCTCCCTGATATACAGCTGCCTACCCCCTTCGTAAGTGCAGGTCATAAATGAGCTTTTTTCTCTGTTCCCTCACCACAATCCAGATTCTTTTGGGGAGTTACCAGTACAGAAACCATACACGGAAGTACTTAATTTATTAAGCTACTGCTTTTCTTAATCTCAGTGGAGATATTTACTGATAAACAGCTACCTACGCAGCATGTTCATGTCGTTCGTAAATGAGCTTTTATCTTTCTCCCCTCACCACAAATCAGATTCTTCTGAAGGAGTTCCCTGTACATTGTCCTTTCCCCTGTGTAATTACCTTAACAATCTCCAGCTGTTTTTATTCTCAGAAGGTTTACTCCCTGATATACAGCTGCCTATCCCCTTCGTAATTGCAGGTCCTAAATGAGCTTTTTTCTCTGTTCCCTCACCACAATCCAGATTCTTTTGGGGAGTTACCAGTACAGTTACCATACCAGGAAGTACTTAATTTATTAAGCTACTGCTTTTCTTATTCTCAGTGGAGATATTTACTGATAAACAGCTACCTACGCAGCATGTTCATGTCGTTCCTAAATGAGCTTTTATCTCTCTCCCCTCACCACAAATCAGATTCTTCTGAGGAGTTCCCAGTACATTATCCTTTCCCCTGTGTAATTACCTTAACAAGCTCCAGCTGTTTTTATTCGCAGAAGGTTTACTCCCTGATATACAGCTGCCTACCCCCTTCGTAAGTGCAGGTCCTAAATGAGCTTTTTTCTCTGTTCCCTCACCACAATCCAGATTCTTTTGGGGAGTTACCAGTACAGTAACCATACCAGGAAGTACTTAATTTATTAAGCTACTGCTTTTCTTAATCTCAGTGGAGATATGTACTGATAAACAGCTACCTACGCAGCATGTTCATGTCGTTCCTAAATGAGCATTTATCTCTCTCCCCTCACCACAAATCAGATTCTTCTGAGGAGTTCCCAGTACATTATCCTTTCCCCTGTATAATTACCTTAACAAGCTCCAGCTGTTTTTATTCTCAGAAGGTTTACTCCCTGATATACAGCTGCCTACCCCTTCGTAAGTGCATATCCTAAATGAGCTTTTTTCTCTGTTCCCTCACCACAATCCAGATTCTTTTGGGGAGTTACCAGTACAGTAACCATACTAGGAAGTACTTAATTTATTAAGCTACTGCTTTTCTTAATCTCAGTGGAGATATTTACTGATAAACAGCTACCTAGGCAACATGATCATGTCCTTCCTAAATGAGCTTTTATCTCTCTCCCCTCACCACAAATCAGATTCTTCTGAGGAGTTCCCAGTACATTATCCTTTCCCCTGTGTAATTACCTTAACAAGCTCCAGCTTTTTTTATTCTCAGAAGGTTTACTCCCTGATATACAGCTGCCTACGCCCTTCGTAAGTGCAGGTCTTATTGAGCTTTTTTCTCTGTTCCCTCACCACAATCCAGATTCTTTTGGGGAGTTACCAGTACAGTAACCATACCAAGAAGTACTTAATTTATTAAGCTACTGCTTTTCTTAATCTCAGTGGAGATATTTAATGATAAACAGCTACGTACGCAGCATGTTCATGTCGTTCCTAAATGAGCTTTTATCTCTCTCCCCTCACCACAAATCAGATTCTTGTGAGGAGTTCCCAGTACATTATCCTTTCCCCTGTGTAATTACCTTAACAAGCTCCAGCTGTTTTTATTCTCAGAAGGTTTACTCCCTGATATAAAGCTGCCTACCCCGTTCATAAGTGCAGGTCCTAAATGAGTTGTTTTCTCTGTTCCCTCACCACCACCCAGATTCTTTTGGGGAGTTACCAGTAGAGTAACCATACCAGGAAGTACTTAATTTATTAAGCTACTGCTTTTCTTAATCTCAGTGGAGATATTTACTGATATACAGCTACCTACGCAGCATGTCCATGTCGTTCTAAATGAGCTTTTATCTCTCTCCCCTCACCACAAATCAGATTCTTCTGAGGAGGTCCCAGTACATTATCCTTTCCCCTGTGTAATTACCTTAACAAGCTCCAGCTGTTTTTATTCTCAGAAGGTTTACTCCCTGATATACAGCTGCCTACCCTCTTCGTAAGTGCAGGTCCTAAATGAGCTTTTTTCTCTTTTCCCTCAACACAATCCTGATTCTTTTGGGGAGTTACCAGTACAGTAACCATACCAGGAAGTACTTAATTTATTAAGCTACTGCTTTTCTTAATCTCATTGGAGATATCTACTGAGAAACAGCTACCTACGCAGCATGTTCATGTAGTTCCTAAATGAGGTTTTATCTCTCTCCCATCACCACAAATCAGATTCTTCTGAGGAGTTCCCAGTACATTATCCTTTCCCCTGTGTAATTACCTTAACAAGCTCCAGCTGTTTTTATTCTCAGAAGGTTTACTCCCTGATATACAGCTGCCTACCCCTTCGTAAGTGCATGTCCTAAATGAGCTTTTTTCTCTTTTCCCTCACCACAATCCAGATTCTTTTGGGGAGTTACCATACAGTACCCATACCAGGAAGTACTTAATTTATTAAGCTACTGCTTTTCTTAATCTCAGTGGAGATATTTACTGATTAACAGCTACCTACGCAGCATGTTCATGTCGTTCCTAAATGAGCTTTTATCTCTCTCCCCTCACCACAAATGAGATTCTTCTGAGGAGTTCCCAGTACATTATCCCTTCCCCTGTGTAATTACCTTAACAAGCTCCAGCTCTTCTTATTCTCAGAAGTTCAACTCCCTGATATACAGATGCCTACCCCCTTCGTAAGTGCAGGACCTAAATGAGCTTTTTTCTCTGTTCCCTCACCACAATACAGATTCTTTTGGGGAGTTACCAGTACAGTAACCATTCCAGGAAGTACTTAATTTATTAAGCTACTGCTTTTCTTAATCTCAGTGGAGATATTTACTGATAAACAGCTACATACGCAGCATGTTCATGTCGTTCCTAAATGAGCTTTTATCTCTCTCCCCTCACCACAAATCAGATTCTTCTGAGGAGTTCCCAGTACATTATCCTTTCCCCTGTGTAATTACCTTAACAAGCTCCAGCTGTTTTTATTCTCAGAAGGTTTACTCCCTGATATACAGATGCCTACCCCCTTCGTAAGTGCAGGACCTAAATGAGCTTTTTTCTCTGTTCCCTCACCACAATCCAGATTCTTTTGGGGAGTTACCAGTACAGTGACCATACCAGGAAGTACTTAATTTATTAAGCAACTACTATTCTTAATCTCAGTGGAGATATTTACTGATAAACAGCTACCTACGCAGCATGTTCATGTCGTTCCTAAATGAGCTTTTATCTCTCTCCCCTCACCACAAATCAGATTCTTCTGAGGAGTTCCAGGTACATTATCCTTTCCCCTGTGTAATTACCTTAACAAGCTCCAGCTGTTTTTATTCTCAGAAGGTTTACTTCCTGATATACAGCTGCCTACCCCCTTCGTAAGTGCAGGTCCTAAATGAGCTATTTTCTCTGTTCCCTCACCACAATCTAGATTCTTTTGGTGAGTTACCAGTACAGTAACCATACCAGGAAGTACTTAATTTATTAAGCTACTGCTTTTCTTAATCTCAGTGGAGATATTTACTGATAAACAGCTACCTACGCAGCATGTTCATGTCGTTCCTAAATGAGCTATTATCTCTTTCCCCTCACCACAAATCAGATTTTTCTGAGGAGTTCCCAGTACATTATCCTTTCCCCTGTGTAATTACCTTAACAAGCTCCAGCTCTTTTTATTCTCAGAAGGTTTACTCCCTGATATACAGCTGCCTACCCCCTTCGTAAGTGCAGGTCCTAAATGAGCTTTTTTCTCTGTTCCCTCACCACAATCCAGATTCTTTTGGGGAGTTACCAGTACAGTAACCATACCAGGAAGTACTTAATTTATTAAGCAACTGCTATTCTTAATCTCAGTGGAGATATTTACTGATAAACAGCTACCTACGCAGCATGTTCATGTCGTTCCTAAATGAGCTTTTATCTCTCTCCCCTCACCACAAATCAGATTCTTCTGAGGAGTTCCCAGTACATTATCCTTTCCCCTGTGTAATTACCTTAACAAGCTCCAGCTGTTTTTATTCTCAGAAGGTTTACTCCCTGTTATACAGCTGCCTACCCCCTTCATAAGTGCAGGTCCTAAATGAGCTTTTTTCTCTGTTCCCTCACCACAATCCAGATTCTTTTGGGGAGTTACCATACAGTACCCATACCAGGAAGTACTTAATTTATTAAGCTACTGCTTTTCTTAATCTCAGTGGAGATATTTACTGATTAACAGCTACCTACGCAGCATGTTCATGTCGTTCCTAAATGAGCTTTTATCTCTCTCCCCTCACCACAAATGAGATTCTTCTGAGGAGTTCCCAGTACATTATCCCTTCCCCTGTGTAATTACCTTAACAAGCTCCAGCTGTTCTTATTCTCAGAAGTTCAACTCCCTGATATACAGATGCCTACCCCCTTCGTAAGTGCAGGACCTAAATGAGCTTTTTTCTCTGTTCCCTCACCACAATACAGATTCTTTTGGGGAGTTACCAGTACAGTAACCATTCCAGGAAGTACTTAATTTATTAAGCTACTGCTTTTCTTAATCTCAGTGGAGATATTTACTGATAAACAGCTACATACGCAGCATGTTCATGTCGTTCCTAAATGAGCTTTTATCTCTCTCCCCTCACCACAAATCAGATTCTTCTGAGGAGTTCCCAGTACATTATCCTTTCCCCTGTGTAATTACCTTAACAAGCTCCAGCTGTTTTTATTCTCAGAAGGTTTACTCCCTGATATACAGATGCCTACCCCCTTCGTAAGTGCAGGACCTAAATGAGCTTTTTTCTCTGTTCCCTCACCACAATCCAGATTCTTTTGGGGAGTTACCAGTACAGTGACCATACCAGGAAGTACTTAATTTATTAAGCAACTACTATTCTTAATCTCAGTGGAGATATTTACTGATAAACAGCTACCTACGCAGCATGTTCATGTCGTTCCTAAATGAGCTTTTATCTCTCTCCCCTCACCACAAATCAGATTCTTCTGAGGAGTTCCAGGTACATTATCCTTTCCCCTGTGTAATTACCTTAACAAGCTCCAGCTGTTTTTATTCTCAGAAGGTTTACTTCCTGATATACAGCTGCCTACCCCCTTCGTAAGTGCAGGTCCTAAATGAGCTATTTTCTCTGTTCCCTCACCACAATCTAGATTCTTTTGGTGAGTTACCAGTACAATAACCATACCAGGAAGTACTTAATTTATTAAGCTACTGCTTTTCTTAATCTCAGTGGAAATATTTACTGATAAACAGCTACCTACGCAGCATGTTCATGTCGTTCCTAAATGAGCTATTATCTCTTTCCCCTCACCACAAATCAGATTTTTCTGAGGAGTTCCCAGTACATTATCCTTTCCCCTGTGTAATTACCTTAACAAGCTCCAGCTCTTTTTATTCTCAGAAGGTTTACTCCCTGATATACAGCTGCCTACCCCCTTCGTAAGTGCAGGTCCTAAATGAGCTTTTTTCTCTGTTCCCTCACCACAATCCAGATTCTTTTGGGGAGTTACCAGTACAGTAACCATACCAGGAAGTACTTAATTTATTAAGCAACTGCTATTCTTAATCTCAGTGGAGATATTTACTGATAAACAGCTACCTACGCAGCATGTTCATGTCGTTCCTAAATGAGCTTTTATCTCTCTCCCCTCACCACAAATCAGATTCTTCTGAGGAGTTCCCAGTACATTATCCTTTCCCCTGTGTAATTACCTTAACAAGCTCCAGCTGTTTTTATTCTCAGAAGGTTTACTCCCTGTTATACAGCTGCCTACCCCCTTCGTAAGTGCAGGTCCTAAATGAGCTTTTTTCTCTCTTCCCTCACCACAATCCAGATTCTTTTGGGGAGTTACCAGTACAGTAACCATACCAGGAAGTACTTAATTTATTAAGCTACTGCTTTTCTTAATCTCAGTGGAGATATTTACTGATAAACAGCTACCTACGCAGCATGTTCATGTCGTTCTTAGATGAGCTTTTATCTCTCTCCCCTCACCACAAATCAGATTCTTCTGAGGAGTTCCCAGTACATTATCCTTTCCCCTGTGTAATTACCTTAACAAGCTCCAGCTGTTTTTATTCTCAGAAGGTTTACTTCCTGATATACAGCTGCCTACCCCCTTCATAAGTGCAGGTCCTAAATGAGCTTTTTTCTCTGTTCCCTCACCACAATCCAGATTCTTTTGGTGAGTTACCAGTACCGTAACCATACCAGGAAGTACTTAGTTTATTAAGCTACTGCTTTTCTTAATCTCAGTGGAGATATTTACTGATAAACAGCTACCTACGCAGCATGTTCATGTCGTTCCTAAATGAGCTATTATCTCTTTCCCCTCACCACAAATCAGATTTTTCTGAGGAGTTCCCAGTACATTATCCTTTCCCCTGTGTAATTACCTTAACAAGCTCCAGCTGTTTTTATTCTCAGAAGGTTTACTCCCTGATATACAGCTGCCTACCCCCTTCGTAAGTGCAGGTCCTAAATGAGCTTTTTTCTCTGTTCCCTCACCACAATCCAGATTCTTTTGGGGAGTTACCAGTACAGTAACCATACCAGGAAGTACTTAATTTATTAAGCAACTGCTATTCTTAATCTCAGTGGAGATATTTACTGATAAACAGATACCTACGCAGCATGTTCATGTCGTTCCTAAATGAGCTTTTATCTCTCTCCCCTCACCACAAATCAGATTCTTCTGAGGAGTTCCCAGTATATTATCCTTTCCCCTGTGTAATTACCTTAACAAGCTCCAGCTGTTTTTATTCTCAGAAGGTTTACTCCCTGATATACAGCAGCCTATCCCCTTCGTAAGTGCAGGTCCTAAATGAGCTTTTTTCTCTGTTCCCTCACCACAATCCAGATTCTTTTGGGGAGTTACCAGTACAGTAACCATACCAGGAAGTACTTAATTTATTAAGCTACTGCTTTTCTTAATCTTAGTGGAGATATTTACTGATAACCAGCTACGTACGCAGCATGTTCATGTCGTTCTTAAATGAGCTTTTATCTCTCTCCCCTCACCACAAATCAGATTCTTCTGAGGAGTTCCCAGTACATTATCCTTTCCCCTGTGT
Source organism: Perognathus longimembris pacificus (assembly GCF_023159225.1). NCBI lineage: Eukaryota > Metazoa > Chordata > Mammalia > Rodentia > Heteromyidae > Perognathus > Perognathus longimembris. The sequence goes on along the minus strand of NW_025956846.1, from coordinate 4,101 downwards.
AATTACCTTAACAAGCTCCAGCTGTTTTTATTCTAAGAAGCTTTACTCCCTGATATACAGCTGCCTACCCCCTTCGTAAGTGCAGGTCCTAAATGAGCTTTTTTCTCTGTTCCCTCACCACAATCCAGATTCTTTTGGGGAGTTACCAGTACAGTAACCATACCAGGAAGTACTTAATTTATTAAGCTACTGCTTTTCTTAATCTCAGTGGAGATATTTACTGATAAACAGCTACCTACGCAGCATGTTCGTCGTTCATAAATGAGCTTTTATGTCTCTCCCCTTACCACGAATCAGATTCTTCTGAGGAGTTCCAGTACATTATCCTTTCCCCTGTGTAATTTCCTTAACAAGCTCCAGCTGTTTTTATTCTCAGAAGGTTTACTCCCTGATATACAGCTGCCTACCCCCCTTCGTAAGTGCAGGTCCTAAATGAGCTTTTTTCTCTGTTCCCTCACCTCAATCCAGATTCGTTTAGGGAGTTACCAATACAGTAACCATACCAGGAAGTACTTAATTTATTAAGCTACTGCTTTTCTTAATCTCAGTGGAGATATTTACTGATAAACAGCTACCTACGGAGCATGTTCATGTCGTTCCTAAATGAGCTTTTATCTCTCTCCATTCACCACAAATCAGATTCTTCTGAGGAGTTCCCAGAAGATTATCCTCCTCCACTATGTAATTACCTTAACAAGCTCCAGCTGTTTTTATTCTCAGAAGGTTTACTCACTAATATACTGCTGCCTACCCCCTTCGTAAGTGCAGGTCTTAAATGAGCTTTTTTGTCTGTTCCCTCACCACAATCCACATTCTTTTGGGGAGTTACCAGTACAGTAACCATACCAGGAAGTACTTAATTTATTAAGCTAAAGCTTTTCTTAATCTCAGTGGAGATATTTACTGATAAACAGCTACCTACGCAGCATGTTCATGTCGTTCCTAAATGAGTTATTATCTCTTTCCCCTCACCACAAATCAGATTTTTCTGAGGAGTTCCCAGTACATTATCCTTTCCCCTGTGTAATTACCTTAACAAGCTCCAGCTGTTTTTATTCTCAGAAGGTTTACTCCCTGATATACAGCTGCCTACCCCCTTCGTAAGTGCAGGTCCTAAATGAGCTTTTTTCTCTGTTACCTCACCACAATCCAGATTCTTTTGGGGAGTTACCAGTAGAGTAACCATACCAGGAAGTACTTAATTTATTAAGCAACTGCTATTCTTAATCTCAGTGGAGATATTTACTGATAAACAGCTACCTACGCAGCATGTTTATGTCGTTCCTAAATGAGCTTTTATCTCTCTCCCCTCACCACAAATCAGATTCTTCTGAGGAGTTCCAGTACATTATCCTTTCTCCTTTGTAATTACCTTAACAAGCTCCAGCTGTTTTTATTCCCAGAAGATTTACTCCCTGATATACTGCTGCCTACCCCCTTCTTAAGTGCAGGTCTTAAATGAGTTTTTTTTCTCTGTTCCCTCCCCACAATACAGATTCTTTTGGGGAGTTACCAGTACAGCAACCATTCCAGGAAGTACTTAATTTATTAAGCTACTGCTTTTCTTAATCTCAGTGGAGATATTTACTGATAAACAGCTACCTAGGCAGCATGTTCATGTCGTTCCTAAATGAGCTTTTAACTCTCTCCCCTCACCACAAATCAGATTCTTCTGAGGAGTTCCCAGTACATTATCCTTTCCCCTGTGTAATTACCTTAACAAGCTCCAGCTGTTTTTATTCTCAGAAGGTTTACTCCCTGATATACAGCTGCCCACCCCCTTCGTAAGTTCAGGTCCTAAATGAGCTTTTATCTCTGTTCCCGCACCACAATCCAGATTGTTTTGGGAAGTTACCAGTACAATAACCATACCAGGAAGTATTTAATTTATTAAGCTACTGCTTTTCTTAATCTCAGTGGAGATATTTACTGATAAACAGCTACCTACGCAGCATGTTCATGTCGTTCCTAAATGAGCTTTTATCTCTCTCCCTCACCACAAATCAGATTTTTCTGAGGAGTTCCCAGTATATTATCCTTTCCCCTGTGTAATTACCTTAACAAGCTCCAGATGTTTTTATTCTCAGAAGGTTTACTCCCTGATATACAGCTGCCTACCCCCTTCGTTAATGCAGGTCCTAAATGAGATTTTTTCTCTGTTCCCTCACCACAATCCAGATTCTTTTCGGGAGTTACTAGTACAGTAACCATACCAGGAAGTACTTAATTTATTAAGCTACTGCTTTTCTTAATCTCAGTGGAGATATTTACTGATAAACAGCTACCTACGCAGCATGTCCATGTCGTTCCTAAATGAGCTTTTATCTCTCTCCCCTCACCACAATTCAGATTCTTCTGAGGAGTTCCCAGTACATTTTCCTTTCCCCTGTGTAAGTAACTTAACAAGCTCCAGCTGTTTTTATTCTCAGAAGGTTTACTCCCTGATATACTGCTGCCTACCCCCTTCATAAGTGCAGGTCCTAAATGAGCTTTTTTCTCTGTTCCCTCCCCACAATCCAGATTCTTTTGGGGAGTTACCAGTACAGTAACCATACCAGGAAGTACTTAATTTATTAAGCTACTGCTTTTCTTAATCTCAGTGGAGATATTTACTGATAAACAGCTACATACGCAGCATGTTCATGTCTTTCCTAAATGAGCTTTTATCTCTCTCCCCTCACCACAAATCAGATTCTTCTGAGGAGTTCCCAGTACATTATCCTTTCCCCTGTGTAATTACCTTAACAAGCTCCAGCTGTTTTTATTCTCAGAAGGTTTACTCCCTGATATACAGCTGCCTACCCCCTTCGTAAGTGCACGTCCTAAATGAGCTTTTTTCTCTGTTCCCTCACCACAATCCAGATTCTTTTGGGGAGTTACCAGTACAGTAAACATACCAGGAATTACTTAATTTATTAAGCAACTGCTATTCTTAATCTCAGTGGAGATATTTACTGATAAACAGCTACCTACGCAGCATGTTCATGTCGTTCCTAAATGAGCTTTTATCTCTCTCCCCTCACCACAAATCAGATTCTTCTGAGGAGTTCCCAGTATATTATCCTTTCTCCTTTGTAATTACCTTAACAAGCTCCAGCTGTTTTTATTCCAGAAGATTTACTCCCTGATATACTGCTGCCTACCCCCTTCGTAAGTGCAGGTCCTAAATGAGCTTTTTTCTCTGTTCCCTCCCCACAATACAGATTCTTTTGGGGAGTTACCAGTACAGTAACCATTCCAGAAGTACTTAATTTATTAAGCTACTGCTTTTCTTAATCTCAGTGGAGATATTTACTGATAAACAGCTACATACGCAGCATGTTCATGTCGTTCCTAAATGAGCTTTTATCTCTCTCCCCTCACCACAAATCAGATTCTTCTGAGGAGTTCCCAGTACATTATCCTTTCCCCTGTGTAATTACCTTAACAAGCTCCAGCTGTTTTTATTCTCAGAAGGTTTACTCCCTGATATACAGATGCCTACCCCCTTCGTAAGTGCAGGACCTAAATGAGCTTTTTTCTCTGTTCCCTCACCACAATCCAGATTCTTTTGGGGAGTTACCAGTACAGTGACCATACCAGAAGTACTTAATTTATTAAGCAACTACTATTCTTAATCTCAGTGGAGATATTTACTGATAAACAGCTACCTACGCAGCATGTTCATGTCGTTCCTAAATGAGCTTTTATCTCTCTCCCCTCACCACAAATCAGATTCTTCTGAGGAGTTCCAGGTACATTATCCTTTCCCCTGTGTAATTACCTTAACAAGCTCCAGCTGTTTTTATTCTCAGAAGGTTTACTTCCTGATATACAGCTGCCTACCCCCTTCGTAAGTGCAGGTCCTAAATGAGCTATTTTCTCTGTTCCCTCACCACAATCTAGATTCTTTTGGTGAGTTACCAGTACAGTAACCATACCAGGAAGTACTTAATTTATTAAGCTACTGCTTTTCTTAATCTCAGTGGAGATATTTACTGATAAACAGCTACCTACGCAGCATGTTCATGTCGTTCCTAAATGAGCTATTATCTCTTTCCCCTCACCACAAATCAGATTTTTCTGAGGAGTTCCCAGTACATTATCCTTTCCCCTGTGTAA
>NW_025956845.1:0-35556 GCF_023159225.1 Perognathus longimembris pacificus | reverse complement strand
TGAACCAGAAATGATTAGGAAACATCTTACCTGATGCTGTCTTCTGTTTACCTTATGCTGTCTTCTCTACACACTGGCCAGACTCAGACTCGAGTAAAGTTTTACAATACTTTCTTTACCAGATGTCCTGTCCTGTCAGTCCACAGCTTCTCAACACAAATGTAAGAGCAGTAATCAGAAAGCAAGGAGACACAGCTTGTAACCAGTGGCCCACACCTATACTCCTAGCTATTCAGAAGGCTGAGATCTGAAGATCGTGGTTTGAAGCCAGGCTATGCAGGAAAATAAGACTTATCAACTTAAATGTAGAACTGTAGCTCAAGTGGGAGAGTATAACCTTGAGCAAAAATGTTCAGGGACAAAACACAATTCCTAAGTTAAGGATCCACCAACACACACACACACACACACACACACACTCTCTCTCTCTCTCTCTCTCTCTCTCTCTCTCACTCTCTCTCAAAAAAAACAGAGACTGGGTTTTAATACAAGTAATTTTGAAGCAATACCCTTGGAGAACTGTTACAGAAAAGGAGTACTGTAGACTCCATTTTGTCCTTGTTAGCATTTCCCTAGCCTCAGGGCCTCAGCTCCTCCCACTAGCCCCCAGATCCACCTATACCTAAGGAGCCACTCCTACTCACTACCTACCTACTTCCCCTTTATCCCCAGAGATAGAAGCTGCCACCTGCATAAGGTGCAGACTGCCACATAGCTCTCTCTCCCGTGGGAACTATAGCCCCACTAATAAACCTTCTTAGGAACCTTTTTCTCCTGTCTGTGATTATCTCCACATGGTCCTCTGGGATGGCCGGGACAGATCCTTTCAGTTCTCAGCAGGACTCTCCTTTTAGTTTATTTTAATTTTGTTTTGTTTTGCCAGTCCTGGGCCTTGGACTCAGGGCCTGAGCACTGTCCCTGGCTCCTTTTTGATCAAGGCTAGAGCACTCTACCACTTGAGCACAGCGCCCTTCTGGATTTTTCTATATATGTGGTGCTGAGGAATCGAACCCAGGGCTTCATGTGATTTTTAATTTTGATACTATCATTTTATATGACCAAAAGCACATAGGCATTGCACCTTTATATTCCTCCCCTTACTATCATCCTTTAGTTTCACAGTGTGTGACTGCATAGTTATTTCATTGTGTGTGTGTGCACACGCCTGTCCTTGTGCTTGAATGTAAGGCCTGGGCTTTTTTGTATTTCTTTTGGGGGGGGGGCGGGACTCAAGGATGATGTTCTATCAGTTAATCCACAGCTCTGCTTTCAGATTTCTGGTAGTTCACTGGAGGTGTCAGATGACTTTTCTGCCCCGGGCTGCCTTCCAACTGTGACCCTCAGATCTCAGCACCACAGCAGGCGGGATCACAGGTGTGAGCCCCCACCTCCCTTCCTGTTCGGTTTTGTGAACTAGTCTCTGCCCCTCCACCCTTCAACCTCCCAAGTCCTAAATTACAGGCATCCGGCACCACAGCCACTCAGTCTCTCTCTCCCAAATCTGGTCCACTTCTCCTTAGTCGCAGAGCCGGGACCGGCCTGGGGCCCCCGCCGGCGACCCTCCCGGAAGGACCTGGCCGCGGCCTCCACGGCGCCCTCCGGGGCCGGGCTTTCCCTCGGCCCCGCTCCGCCCTCGGCCCCCCGCCGGCTACGGGGGCTACCACGGGCGACCCGGGACCGCAGGCCCGGAGGGCCGGGCGCGGGGGCACTCCCCTCAGGTCTCCGCCCGAGGCGGAAGGCCGCGCCGCCCGGGCCTCGGCGGCCCCGGCCCCGCACTGCAGCGGGAGCTGGGCGGGAGCTGGGCGGCGCCCGCGTCCCGACGCCCACACCTCCAGGACGGGGAGGGGCCGGGAGGGAGCCCGGGTCACCCCGCCGGAGGGAAGCGGGGAGGGCGGCGTGACTGTTTACCTTTCCTCCCGCCCGCGCCTCGCCCCGCGGGCCGGGCCCAGCGCCTCTCCCGGCGACCGCCACGCGCAGCCCTGGCCCCGGCCCAGGAAGCCCGCGGTGACTCAGCGATTTCCCCACCGCCGATTCCCGCCTCTCCGGCCTCTCGTGTGAAATCTCGCGATATCGCCGATGGGTAGGCCCGGAGCCCGCCGCAGCTCCCAGCTTCCGGCTGTGGAGGGAAGTCGGGCCGTGCCCTTTGAGTAACTTTGGTTTACAATGAGTGAAGCAGCCGCCGGTGGCTCCCGCCCGCCGTCCCAGCTACTCAGGAGGCTGAGCTCTGAGAATTGCGGGGCAAGGCCAGCCCGGGCAGCCAAGTCGTGAGTGTCTTGGGTGCTGGCCCTGAGTGTTTGTGCTCAAGGCTGCAGCTCTACTTGCAGATTTGTGTGGTTGACTGGAGATAAGAATCTCATGGACTTTTCTGCCTGGCCTGGGCCGGCTTCGAACCATGATCCTCTGATCCCAGCCTCCTGAAAAGCTGGGACTAAAGGCAAAAGCCACCTGCACGCAGCTTTGTTCAACTGGTAGAGCACTAGCCTTGCGCACAAACGCTCAGAGACAGTACCCAGGCCGTGAGTTCAAGTCCCAGGAACAGCATGAGTACATGCAGCACACGTGCATGTGCGTGTGCACACTCACACACAATCTTCTCTGTAGGTCTTAAAATTGCCAAGACTGCACCATCATGCATGTGTCACTGTAGGGAGCATTGGAAAGGAGTGTTCACCAGTGTTGTTAAGTGTAAGCTGCAGTTTATGGTTTCAAGGAGAAAATGAAGCATATGACCAAGGGTCATCAAATGTTTAAGAAGCACTGTGGGGGGCTGGGGATATAGCCTAGTGGCAAGAGTGCCTGCCTCGGATACACGAGGCCCTAGGTTCGATTCCCCAGCACCACATATACAGAAAACGGCCAGAAGGGGCGCTGTGGCTCAAGTGGCAGAGTGCTAGCCTTGAGCGGGAAGAAGCCAGGGACAGTGCTCAGGCCCTGAGTCCAAGGCCCAGGACTGGCAAAAAAAAAAAAAAAAAAAGAAGCACTTTGGGCTCACACCTGTAATCCCAGGAACTCAGGACACTGAGATTTAAGGATCATGGTTGGAAGCCACTCCAGGCAGAAAAGTCGATGAGAATCTCATCTCTAATTAACCACATTCTGACAGTAGGGTCTCTAGTATAACTAGGATGCTTCTTATAAAGTGGGACCTGGACAGATTTGCACAAAATGCTCTTTGGAGAAAATGCAGTATGAAAGAAAATAAGGCTGCTCCTATTTCTGCTTTCTCTACAAAGTGTGTCAGAATTCAGAGTTCTTCAAGCTCTTCAGTGCCTAGGACAGTGAACCAGAAATGATTAGGAAACATCTTACCTGATGCTGTCTTCTGTTTACCTTATGCTGTCTTCTGTACACACTGGCAGACTCAGACTCGAGTAAAGTTTTACAATACTTTCTTTACCAGATGTCCTGTCCTGTCAGTCCACAGCTTCTCAACACAAATATAAGAGCAGTAATCAGAAAGCAAGGAGACACAGCTTGTAACCAGTGGCCCACACCTATACTCCTAGCTATTCAGAAGGCTGAGATCTGAAGATCGTGGTTGAAGCCAGGCTATGCAGGAAAATAAGACTTATCAACTTAAATGTAGAACTGTAGCTCAAGTGGGAGAGTACTAACCTTGAGCAAAAATGTTCAGGGACAAAACACAATTCCTAAGTTAAGGATCGACCAACACACACACACACACACACACACACACACACACTCTCTCTCTCTCTCTCTCTCTCTCTCTCTCACTCTCTCTCTCAAAAAAAAACAGAGACTGGGTTTTAATACAAGTAATTTTGAAGCAATACCCTTGGAGAACTGTTACAGAAAAGGAGTACTGTAGACTCCATTTTGTCCTTGTTAGCATTTCCCTAGCCTCAGGCCTCAGCTCCTCCCACTAGCCCCAGATCCACCTATACCTAAGGAGCCACTCCTACTCACTACCTACCTACTTCCCCTTTATCCCCAGAGAGAGAAGCTGCCACCTGCATAAGGTGCAGACTGCCACATAGCTCTCTCTCCCGTGGGAACTATAGCCCCACTAATAAACCTTCTTAGGAACCTTTTTCTCCTGTCTGTGATTATCTCCACATGGTCCTCTGGATGGCCGGGAAAGATCCTTTCAGTTCTCAGCAGGACTCTCCTTTTAGTTTATTTTTAATTTTGTTTTGTTTTGCCAGTCCTGGGCCTTGGACTCAGGGCCTGAGCACTGTCCCTGGCTCCTTTTTGATCAAGGCTAGAGCACTCTACCACTTGAGCCACAGTGCCCCTTCTGGATTTTTCTATATATGTGGTGCTGAGGAATCGAACCCAGGCTTCATGTGATTTTTAATTTTGATACTATCATTTTATATGACCAAAAGCACATAGGCATTGCACCTTCGTATTCCTCCCCTTACTATCATCCTTTAGTTTCACAGTGTGTGACTGCATAGTTATTTCATTGTGTGTGTGTGCACACGCCTGTCCTTGTGCTTGAATGTAAGGCCTGGGCTTTTTTGTATTTCTTTTGGGGGGGGGGGGCGGGACTCAAGGATGATGTTCTATCAGTTAATCCACAGCTCTGCTTTCAGATTTCTGGTAGTTCACTGGAGGTGTCAGATGGACTTTTCTGCCCCGGGCTGCCTTCCAACTGTGACCCTCAGATCTCAGCACCACAGCAGGCGGGATCACAGGGGTGAGCCCCACTTCCCTTCCTGTTCGGTTTTGTGAACTAGTCTCTGCCCCTCCACCCTTCAACCTCCCAAGTCCTAAATTACAGGCATCCGGCACCACAGCCACTCAGTCTCTCTCTCCCAAATCTGGTCCACTTCTCCTTAGTCGCAGAGCCGGGACGGCCTGGGGCCCCCGCCGGCGACCCTCCCGGAAGGACCTGGCCGCGGCCTCCACGGCGCCCTCCGGGGCCGGGCTTTCCCTCGGCCCCGCTCCGCCCTCGGCCCCCCGCCGGCTACAGGGCGACCACGGGCGACCCGGGACCGCAGGCCCGGAGGGCCGGGCGCGGAGCACTCCCCTCAGGTCTCCGCCCGAGGCGGAAGGCCGCGCCGCCCGGGCCTCGGCGGCCCCGGCCCCGCACTGCGGCGGGAGCTGGGCGGGAGCTGGGCGGCGCCCGGCGTCCCGACGCCCCCACCTCCAGGACGGGGAGGGGCCGGGAGGGAGCCCGGGTCACCCCGCCGGAGGGAAGCGGGGAGGGCGGCGTGACTGTTTACCTTTCCTCCCGCCCGCGCCTCGCCCCGCGGGCCGGGCCCAGCGCCTCTCCCGGCGACCGCCACGCGCAGCCCTGGCCCCGGCCCAGGAAGCCCGCGGTGACTCAGCGATTTCCCCACCGCCGATTCCCGCCTCTCCGGCCTCTCGTGTGAAATCTCGCGATATCACCGATGGGTAGGCCCGGCGCCCGCCGCAGCTCCCAGCGCCCGGCCGTGGAGGGAAGTCGGGCCGTGCCCTTTGAGTAACTTTGGTTTACAATGAGTGAAGCAGCCGCCGGTGGCTCCCGCCCGCCGTCCCAGCTACTCAGGAGGCTGAGCTCTGAGAATTGCGGGGCAAGGCCAGCCCGGGCAGCCAAGTCCGTGAGCGTCTTGGGTGCTGACCCTGAGTGATTGTGCTCAAGGCTGCAGCTCTACTTGCAGATTTGTGTGGTTGACTGGAGATAAGAATCTCATGGACTTTTCTGCCTGGCCTGGGCCGGCTTCGAACCATGATCCTCTGATCCCAGCCTCCTGAAAAGCTGGGACTAAAGCAAAAGCCACCTGCACCGCAGCTTTGTTCAACTGGTAGAGCACTAGCCTTGCGCACAAACGCTCAGAGACAGTACCCAGGCCGTGAGTTCAAGTCCCAGGAACAGCATGAGTACATGCAGCACACGTGCATGTGCGTGTGCACACTCACACACAATCTTCTCTGTAGGTCTTAAAATTGCCAAGACTGCACCATCATGCATGTGTCACTGTAGGGAGCATTGGAAAGGAGTGTTCACCAGTGTTGTTAAGTGGTAAGCTGCAGTTTATGGTTTCAAGGAGAAAATGAAGCATATGACCAAGGGTCATCAAATGTTTAAGAAGCACTGTGGGGGCTGGGGATATAGCCTAGTGGCAAGAGTGCCTGCCTCGGATACACGAGGCCCTAGGTTCGATTCCCAGCACCACATATACAGAAAACGGCCAGAAGGGGCGCTGTGGCTCAAGTGGCAGAGTGCTAGCCTTGAGCGGGAAGAAGCCAGGGACAGTGCTCAGGCCCTGAGTCCAAGGCCCAGGACTGGCAAAAAAAAAAAAAAAAAAAAAGAAGCACTTTGGGCTCACACCTGTAATCCCAGGAACTCAGGACACTGAGATTTAAGGATCATGGTTGGAAGCCACTCCAGGCAGAAAAGTCGATGAGAATCTCATCTCTAATTAACCACATTCTGACAGTAGGGTCTCTAGTATAACTAGGATGCTTCTTATAAAGTGGGACCTGGACAGATTTGCACAAAATGCTCTTTGGAGAAAATGCAGTATGAAAGAAAATAAAGGCTGCTCCTATTTCTGCTTTCTCTACAAAGTGTGTCGGAATTCAGAGTTCTTCAAGCTCTTCAGTACCTAGGACAGTGAACCAGAATGATTAGGAAACATCTTACCTGATGCTGTCTTCTGTTTACCTTATGCTGTCTTCTGTACACCTTATGCTGTCTTCTGTACACACTGGCCAGACTCAGACTCGAGTAAAGTTTTACAATACTTTCTTTACCAGATGTCCTGTCCTGTCAGTCCACAGCTTCTCAACACAAATGTAAGAGCAGTAATCAGAAAGCAAGGAGACACAGCTTGTAACCAGTGGCCCACACCTATACTCCTAGCTATTCAGAAGGCTGAGATCTGAAGATCGTGGTTTGAAGCCAGGCTATGCAGGAAAATAAGACTTATCAACTTAAATGTAGAACTGTAGCTCAAGTGGGAGAGTACTAACCTTGAGCAAAATGTTCAGGGACAAAACACAATTCCTAAGTTAAGGATCCACCACACACACACACACACTCTCTCTCTCTCTCTCTCTCTCTCTCAAAAAAAAACAGAGACTGGGTTTTAATACAAGTAATTTTGAAGCAATACCCTTGGAGAACTGTTACAGAAAAGGAGTACTGTAGACTCCATTTTGTCCTTGTTAGCATTTCCCTAGCCTCAGGGCTCAGCTCCTCCCACTAGCCCCCAGATCCACCTATACCTAAGGAGCCACTCCTACTCACTACCTACCTACTTCCCCTTTATCCCCAGAGAGAGAAGCTGCCACCTGCATAAGGTGCAGACTGGCCACATAGCTCTCTCTCCCGTGGGAACTATAGCCCCACTAATAAACCTTCTAGGAACCTTTTTCTCCTGTCTGTGATTATCTCCACATGGTCCTCTGGGATGGCCGGGAAAGATCCTTTCAGTTCTCAGCAGGACTCTCCTTTTAGTTTATTTTAATTTTGTTTTGTTTTGCCAGTCCTGGGCCTTGGACTCAGGGCCTGAGCACTGTCCCTGGCTCCTTTTTGATCAAGGCTAGAGCACTCTACCACTTGAGCCACAGTGCCCCTTCTGGATTTTTCTATATAATGTGGTGCTGAGGAATCGAACCCAGGGCTTCATGTGATTTTTAATTTTGATACTATCATTTTATATGACCAAAAGCACATAGGCATTGCACCTTCGTATTCCTCCCCTTACTATCATCCTTTAGTTTCACAGTGTGTGACTGCATAGTTATTTCATTGTGTGTGTGTGCACACGCCTGTCCTTGTGCTTGAATGTAAGGCCTGGGCTTTTTTGTATTTCTTTTGGGGGGGGGGGGGCGGACTCAAGGATGATGTTCTATCAGTTAATCCACAGCTCTGCTTTCAGATTTCTGGTAGTTCACTGGAGGTGTCAGATGGACTTTTCTGCCCCGGGCTGCCTTCCAACTGTGACCCTCAGATCTCAGCACCACAGCAGGCGGGATCACAGGGGTGAGCCCCCACTTCCCTTCCTGTTCGGTTTTGTGAACTAGTCTCTGCCCCTCCACCCTTCAACCTCCCAAGTCCTAAATTACAGGCATCCGGCACCACAGCCACTCAGTCTCTCTCTCCCAAATCTGGGTCCACTTCTCCTTAGTCGCAGAGCCGGGACCGGCCTGGGGCCCCCGCCGGCGACCCTCCCGGAAGGACCTGGCCGCGGCCTCCACGGCGCCCTCCGGGGCCGGGCTTTCCCTCGGCCCCGCTCCGCCCTCGGCCCCCCGCCGGCTACAGGCGACCACGGGCGACCCGGGACCGCAGGCCCGGAGGGCCGGGCGCGGAGCACTCCCCTCAGGTCTCCGCCCGAGGCGGAAGGCCGCGCCGCCCGGGCCTCGGCGGCCCCGGCCCCGCACTGCGGCGGGAGCTGGGCGGGAGCTGGGCGGCGCCCGGCGTCCCGACGCCCCCACCTCCAGGACGGGGAGGGGCCGGGAGGGAGCCCGGGTCACCCCGCCGGAGGGAAGCGGGGAGGGCGGCGTGACTGTTTACCTTTCCTCCCGCCCGCGCCTCGCCCCGCGGGCCGGGCCCCAGCGCCTCTCCCGGCGACCGCCACGCGCAGCCCTGGCCCCGGCCCAGGAAGCCCGCGGTGACTCAGCGATTTCCCCACCGCCGATTCCCGCCTCTCCGGCCTCTCGTGTGAAATCTCGCGATATCACCGATGGGTAGGCCCGGCGCCCGCCGCAGCTCCCAGCGCCCGGCCGTGGAGGGAAGTCGGGCCGTGCCCTTTGAGTAACTTTGGTTTACAATGAGTGAAGCAGCCGCCGGTGGCTCCCGCCCGCCGTCCCAGCTACTCAGGAGGCTGAGCTCTGAGAATTGCGGGGCAAGGCCAGCCCGGGCAGCCAAGTCCGTGAGCGTCTTGGTGCTGACCCTGAGTGTTTGTGCTCAAGGCTGCAGCTCTACTTGCAGATTTGTGTGGTTGACTGGAGATAAGAATCTCATGGACTTTTCTGCCTGGCCTGGGCCGGCTTCGAACCATGATCCTCTGATCCCAGCCTCCTGAAAAGCTGGGACTAAAGGCAAAAGCCACCTGCACGCAGCTTTGTTCAACTGGTAGAGCACTAGCCTTGCGCACAAACGCTCAGAGACAGTACCCAGGCCGTGAGTTCAAGTCCCAGGAACAGCATGAGTACATGCAGCACACGTGCATGTGCGTGTGCACACTCACACACAATCTTCTCTGTAGGTCTTAAAATTGCCAAGACTGCACCATCATGCATGTGTCACTGTAGGGAGCATTGGAAAGGAGTGTTCACCAGTGTTGTTAAGTGTAACCTGCAGTTTATGGTTTCAAGGAGAAAATGAAGCATATGACCAAGGGTCATCAAATGTTTAAGAAGCACTGTGGGGGGCTGGGGATATAGCCTAGTGGCAAGAGTGCCTGCCTCGGATACACGAGGCCCTAGGTTCGATTCCCAGCACCACATATACAGAAAACGGCCAGAAGGGGCGCCTGTGGCTCAAGTGGCAGAGTGCTAGCCTTGAGCGGGAAGAAGCCAGGGACAGTGCTCAGGCCCTGAGTCCAAGGCCCAGGACTGGCAAAAAAAAAAAAAAAAAAAAAAAAAAAAAAGAAGCACTTTGGGCTCACACCTGTAATCCCAGGAACTCAGGACACTGAGATTTAAGGATCATGGTTGGAAGCCACTCCAGGCAGAAAAGTCGATGAGAATCTCATCTCTAATTAACCACATTCTGACAGTAGGGTCTCTAGTATAACTAGGATGCTTCTTATAAAGTGGGACCTGGACAGATTTGCACAAAATGCTCTTTGGAGAAAATGCAGTATGAAAGAAAATAAAGGCTGCTCCTATTTCTGCTTTCTCTACAAAGTGTGTCGGAATTCAGAGTTCTTCAAGCTCTTCAGTACCTAGGACAGTGAACCAGAAATGATTAGGAAACATCTTACCTGATGCTGTCTTCTGTTTACCTTGAAAGACCCCCGAGTTGGGGAGGTCGATCAATCGGAGAGACCCCTCCAAGGAACAGCGAGACACACGATGGATGCAAAAGCAAGAGGTTTATTATGGGACGGGTACCCGGGCGTCCAAGTCCTCGCAGGGAGATGGCGCGCCCGGGGCTCGGTTTCTAGGGGTTTTTATGGGGTTGCAGAAGCGGGCTTACAGAAGCTAAAGGCATAGTTACGGGATTCTGATTGGACAGCCCGAATAAGGCAAGGAACAGGGTTCAGGAAGGGGTCAGGAACTGACCTAAAGACCCCTTTACGATCTCTCCAGTACTCAAGCCATAAACGGCGCCAAGAACTGACCTAAAGACCCTTTTACGATCTTTCCAAGCCATAAACAATTTGGTATCTCCCTCCACAGGCATCCTATTTTGTTTCTGCTCTTTCCAGCTGCAGCTCTGTAGATTGTTGAGGTACAAAATGGGGCTGTTCATGCCTAATCTATGTTTGCGGTCTATATTGGCTGGAGGACACCTTTCATTCCCCCCTTTTTCTTTGAACTGAATAAAATCTTTTATTCAACAGGAGAGCCGTTTCTCGGCTGGTCTCAGGCTCTTGTTGCCTTAGTTGGTGATACTGTTGGGTAAGTACTAAGGCTTGTACAACAGACATTCTATCTTTCATGAACTGTACTAGCCTATTAAGAATGCAAGGGCCAAAAAGCAAAATTAACAGAACAATGGTAAGGGGTCCCAACAAAGTGGAGATTAGGGTTGTAAACCAGGGGGACCTGGTGAACCAACTCTCAAACAACCCTGCTGTTCCTAAGGCCACACATGAACAAATCCAGGCTTTACCTACAAAACCATCTCAGCGAGGGAATCAAGCAGTTAAAGATATGAGATCTTTCTGGTTAACATTTAGATGGCATCACATAAGTCCTTAACCCCACAGATGCAGGTACAGAAGTTTCACATCGAACCCCAATTCTGGCCCTATTTACCTATTTATATTATAGCCTGCCGGGAGCCAAAATAGCTGTCTGGATGTAACTTAAAGAAACTACAAAACTTAGCTGATAGGGACACCTGGGTCTGGCTTTCATGTTGTAAATAAAGAAACTCTAAGACTTAACCGATAAGGACACTTGATACTTTTACAACTTTGCCTGTTAAGCCTAACATCTGGTCCAGCTTTAATCAACAACCTTGTGAACTTATCCAGTCCCTGTCCTGAGAAAGAACATCCCACAGTTCTGTAACCTAGCAACCTAATGACGCTGTCTATGTGAGTTACCGTTTGCTGATTACTATATAAGCTGCCCTGCAAAAATAAAGTTTGAGACCTTGATCAGAATCCTGTCTTGGTCTCCCTCCTTGTGTCTGGTTTGTCTCTCATTCAGGTCAATTCCCCCTCGGGCTCCTGTTGACGAAACCCACGGGCTGGGGCAATAGCCAATTTGATTATATACCAACTTTATTCATAAGCTCTAATTTTAAGACATATTGATATCATTTGCTACACACTCAAACTTTCTAGGGATTGTCATTCTTACTTTTAGCATGCCAAAACCGTTTCATCTAAAGGAAATGTTTTTGCTTCCCTAATTTTCTTTCTAAAGTCTTTCTTTATACAGTTTAACATATCCCTACTCACACCACCTTTTACTCCCTCACGCCAGCAGTGACTTACTGGAACATTCTGTAACACTGACTTTTTAAATCCCTTTCTTATTCTCAAGGCTTACTATACTAACTTTCCTCTTTACAGTTTCTGGGGCTTCTTTGCTGCTAGAGTTTCTCTTCCTCTGGTTTGTAGAATCTAGTTTATCTCAGCTACATCAAGGCAATTTACTGTGACTCTACCCACAGGCTGTTAGGGAAAAACAAAGGTGGGGCAAGGGTCAGCCTGATGGGGACTGCTGCTTCTAAAAAGCCAGACCAGAGCCAACTATCATGAGTTACTATTTTAGAGTGGATTTCTCCTGATTCCAGTGCCTTTAAGTGCCTAAGGTTGGCCAGTGGCATCTGTAAGATCCACCCTCAGGAGGGCTCCATGAAGATGCCCCCAGACAGTTTAAATCTCTGTCCAGTTACCTTGGTATCTGGCACACCTGATGGCAGTTACCTCCCTTTCTTCTGAGGTCACACCCTAATTCATCTGGACACATTTTAATACCCCACTCCAGGCATTGCCTGGAAGTGACTCTCCAGCCTGTCATATATGCTTTGATTTTAGCAGCAGGCCAGTCTGCTTGAAAATTTCTTACAATATCCAATTTTCTTAATAGAGCTAGTTATCTCCAGTCAACTCAAGATATCCCCCAAAATTTTAGTTTCAGCAGATCCAAAGCACTTTCCAGCAGAAATCAGCTGCTTATGATAAGAGTCCCATTTGTTTTACCAAGATAGGGCCACACAGGGTGAAAATGTAGATTCTTCCAGATGACTGTTAGACTCTCCTTGATCCTCACTCAAATGTAATGGGCAGGGGTCATGGTGGTATCAGGCAGCAGTGGCTTCCAGTGGTTCCAGTAGAATGTCACACCTTCTGGGTTACCTGCAACTTTCTCCATAGACTGGTTAGAGAAGCTTAACCTAAGTTAACCTAAGGCATAACTTTAGTCAAATTTCCTTGTATTTTCCTGATTCCTTCTTAAGCACACTAGCTTTTGTAGGCTGGCACATCACTGAATGTCAAGACAGCTTTAGGCAATCAATGGCCCTTGGGTCATTTTGCCAGAACAATAAGTTTAAATCAAATGTTTCCAATAAGGCTAGGGTTTTGTTTTTAACCAACATAGAAGGTTTGGCCTGTAACCATTTCTCACAAGTGCAGTTTCTGTACACTGTTAACCCTGTTGTCCATGCCCCTAATTTATCCTGTCTCATCTTTCCGAAAACAATTCTGGTCCCTTGGCCCTAAAAAAGGGGGGGGGGGCTGATGGGCGAAGATCATTCATCTTCTGTAACTTCTTCAGGCTGACTCAGGGACGTTGACCTTACCTCGCCAGGAATCTATAATTTTATTCCACTTTACCAAGGGGCTGCAGGATCAGATGTCCATTAGGAGCTTTACTCCAAACTGGAAATTATCTTTACCATTTAACTTTAAACAACTACACAGACTTCTTTTTGAGCTACCGCAGTGTAGCCTTCTAACATCTTAGTTTGCAAAAGCATTTTCCCGACTGGCTGGGGAACTGATCTCTGATGACCTAACAGTGCCTACATTACCTTTGCAGGCCTTTAACAGATCTCAATAAGGACACAATCTCAGGTCCACAAACTTTCTTTCCTGAACAGATGTATCAGCTTAAAATTCTCACTGCCAGTCAGGGCTTTGAGTAGATGCAGGGGGTTGGGATTTTCAAACTATCCCCTATTTAACAAACTTGGCTTTACTACCCACTACCGCAGATGACTGGCAAGTTCCTGTCCAGTTACAAAATAGATAGACATGGGCAATAAAAGGCATGCTTACGAACTAGTCTTCTAGGACCTCCCGGCTCTGATTAACTTTTGAAAGGCCAAACAGGAGTGACTCTAGGATCTGACACGCTCTCTGTCATCCAAGCAGTGGCTTACTGCCTCTGGATGTGCAATCACTCTGTCCCAGGAGTAACTTTTCCATGCTGGTATAAATGCACCTTTGTCATTTCTCTTGGTCCATCACTTTTGTCCCAGGAGGAGTGACTTTTCACTGGACTTGGACTAAGGGCCTGAGTGCTGTCCCTCAGCTCTCCAGCTCAAGACTAGCACCCTACCACTTTGAGCCTCAAAGCGACTCACGACTCTGTTCCCAGCACTCTGCTAGCTGATTAGAGATGAAGACTCTCACAGGGACCTTTCTTTACCCGGGCTGGCTTTGAACTGCAGATTTCAGATCAATGAGTCTTACAAGAGGCCACTTTACTCCAATTAAAAGCAACAAGGTGGTCCACAAATAAGTAGTTTTTAAGCATGCTCTTACCTGGAACTTATTAAGGGCCAATGTTAGATCTTGACAAACTTGTAGAACTCATTTGTCCTTCTCTGTGGGGCCTGCTGGAAACTGTTACAAAAAACCTACAAAGAAACTGGAATGGCAATTAAACATTTTGGTAGCCATAATTCTCCTTTTCTCACTTTGCAATAATCATTTAGGACAATTTTACTTCCAAATTTCTTATCTAGAAATGCATTCTTGATTTGCAAGGTCTTTTACTAACCTCTGTTTAACACTAACACTTTAGCTCTTTAGCTCTTATCTGTGTTGGAAAAACTCTGAAGCTTAGAGGCATTCTGAAACCGGTACTGCCCTTTGCCTTTGGGCTGCCCGTTTTAAAAGAGCCTTTTTTTCTTTTTCTTTAGTCCCAGTTACCACATGGCATGAAGACCTTTGGACTCAAATGACAATTTTTCCTTAATGCAAGAATTACAATTACAAAATTAGAAATACTTATCCATTCAGCTTTCCAATAAAGTAGTGAGATAGCCCATTTTGCCATTTCCTCCTACATACAGAGAGTTAATGAGAGTTTACTTTTATACTTGCCTCATTATGTGTAACTTAAGATAGTTACGAGTCTTACTATTACATCACATAAAATTCAGTACCTGAATCATTAAACTGATATCCAAAACAATTGTAACAAAAGTTAAAACAGTCACCAAAATTACAAACACATGAAATCCAATCTCAGCATCTTTGCTTTTTCAATACATCCGAATTACAAAATAGCACAGGAATCAAATTACATCAGATAAATATACTTTTTAACCATTTAAAAATTTTTTTTATTTAATTCTTAGTACCTCAAGGGGCAGTTTTTTAAAAATTCCAGCCAAACCATTCATTTTTACCACCAGGTTTCCAAAGTTCACCTGAAAACAAAAGAGTCAAAAGAGAGGCCTCCATGGCCTGTCCTGCCAAACAGCCTATTTTCATCCTTTCATCCTACTCCTCAGAGCTTGATGAACTGTCTTGGTGCCGGCCCCACTTCTCTTCCACCATGCAAGGACACCCCCTTTTTGGCTGTCCCACCACGTGGATTCCCTCCAGGGCCTGTGCCACCACGTGGGCTGGCTAAGCTGTACTGTTGCCAGACCACCCCTCACTCCTGTGGATAGGCATACAGGCCCATTTTTTCTTTTTAGAAACCCAAGCAATTTTCTCTTTTTTTTTTTTAACAGTGATAAACCTTTACATCAAAATTTCTGACACTTAACCTTAATAATTTTTTTAA
This sequence comes from Perognathus longimembris pacificus, assembly GCF_023159225.1. Lineage (NCBI taxonomy): Eukaryota > Metazoa > Chordata > Mammalia > Rodentia > Heteromyidae > Perognathus > Perognathus longimembris. The sequence goes on along the minus strand of NW_025956845.1, from coordinate 20,448 downwards.
TTAATGAAACATTTTCTTTAACTACAGTTCCTCTTTAAAACAATGCAATAATCCTTTAAAGCATTTGGTAACACCCAAACTTAATGACCATTTGAATTTAAACTTAAACTCACTCAATTTTACATCATGCTAACAGTCTTGTACATGTTCACACTCACACATGCACACACACACACACACATTTAAAAGATCTTAAAGCGCGCAAAATAAACATCGGCCGTACATTTTCCAGTGGCAGGAGGTATTTTTGCCAATCTTACTCCTGTAACTCCCAAATTTTAAGACAAAGCTTTTAACAAATGATTTTAGCATTCTCCAGCCTCATTTTCCTGGGCTTGATAATTTTAGCAAAACATTTTAGCATACCAAATAATTTTCTGCTGAAGAAGGCTGGGTGGGGGGTCACCCAGAGTTCTTTTTGCAGACACTCACACTCTGATTGTGAGCTGTCGCCTGCATATCTTTCAAATGAGCTAAACATAAATCCAAGGGGGTAGAGGGAATCTGTCCCATTACGTCAGTCACAGTCAGGAGATACAAAAAAACAGGGAAGAACAGTCCAGACCAGACAATTTTTTTCTACAACATAATCTTTTCTAGTATGTAATTGGATTTACTATTACTTTCTTTTCTAATTTACCACCAGACCTAGTCTCCTCTATACTCACTCTCGTCCTAGGCCCTTCTGCTTTCAATTTCACTTTCTCTTTTACATCAAAGTCCAATTAACCACCTCATTTAGACTTCTCAGAGCATTTTACATAAACCAGACAAACATACAAAAGTGGCGAGAGTAAAAGCAGTTTGACAAATCTGGAGAAGCAACGCTGCTAAGGAAAGGTAGGGAGGAAAATTCTGCTGGGGACATAAAGAGAAAGAGAAGGAGTCATCCCTGGAAGTCTTCTGTTTGCCACATTCTCAGCTTAATCCCCATGCCTAGGAGGAATTCAACAAACACAGGACAAGGTAACAAAACAGGTTATGCAGGTTTGACACAAAAGAGATACACAGAGTCCTAGGACAGACAAAGCGAACAGCAGGGAGGCGAGACCAAGACAGACTTTCGCGGCGCGGCTTCGGTACCGAAAACAAAACTTCAGATGGAGACCTAGTGAGAGCCCGGCTACTCTCGTCTCCCAGAAGAACCACGTACCCGTCGGACAGCTGAGATGCCCCAAAAAAGTCCTATTTGGGTAGGATTCACAGAATGCTGGTGGGCCAAATACTTGGCCCCAGACAACAGATGGGCCACCTTGGCCCCAGACTACAGATGGGCCACCTTGGCCCCAGACACCACTGGGACGTCTCCCAGGGCTGCGGTCGGGAGTCCTGAGCTCGTCAGCTCCTCCACGGGTCCGCCAGATACAGAGCTAGTTAGCCAACTAGTACAGACGCAGGCGCAGTACAGAAACCTCACAAAGACAACACAGAAGCAACACAGAGTGCTGGCCAGCTTACCTCCCATCGGTGGGTCGGTGGTCCCTGGGTGGGGGTCTCTATCCCGGACGAGCCCCCATCTGAAAGACCCCGAGTTGGGGAGGTCGATCAATCGGAGAGACCCCTCCAAGGAACAGCGAGACACACGATGGATGCAAAAGCAAGAGGTTTATTATGGGACGGGTACCCGGGCGTCCAAGTCCTCGCAGGGAGATGGCGCGCCCGGGCTCGGTTTCTAGGGGTTTTTATGGGGTTGCAGAAGCGGGCTTACAGAAGCTAAAGGCATAGTTACGGGATTCTGATTGGACAGCCCGAATAAGGCAAGGAACAGGGTTCAGGAAGGGGTCAGGAACTGACCTAAAGACCCCTTTACGATCTCTCCAGTACTCAAGCCATAAACGGCGCCAAGAACTGACCTAAAGACCCTTTTACGATCTTTCCAAGCCATAAACAATTTGGTATCTCCCTCCACAGGCATCCTATTTTGTTTCTGGCTCTTTCCAGCTGCAGCTCTGTAGATTGTTGAGGTACAAAATGGGGCTGTTCATGCCTAATCTATGTTTGCGGTCTATATTGGCTGGAGGACACCTTTCAACCTTATGCTGTCTTCTGTACACCTTATGCTGTCTTCTGTACACACTGGCCAGACTCAGACTCGAGTAAAGTTTTACAATACTTTCTTTACCAGATGTCCTGTCCTGTCAGTCCACAGCTTCTCAACACAAATGTAAGAGCAGTAATCAGAAAGCAAGGAGACACAGCTTGTAACCAGTGGCCCACACCTATACTCCTAGCTATTCAGAAGGCTGAGATCTGAAGATCGTGGTTTGAAGCCAGGCTATGCAGGAAAATAAGACTTATCAACTTAAATGTAGAACTGTAGCTCAAGTGGGAGAGTACTAACCTTGAGCAAAAATGTTCAGGGACAAAACACAATTCCTAAGTTAAGGATCCACCAACACACACACACTCTCTCTCTCTCTCTCTCTCTCTCTCTCACAAAAAAAAAACAGAGACTGGGTTTTAATACAAGTAATTTTGAAGCAATACCCTTGGAGAACTGTTACAGAAAAGGAGTACTGTAGACTCCATTTTGTCCTTGTTAGCATTTCCCTAGCCTCAGGGCCTCAGCTCCTCCCACTAGCCCCCAGATCCACCTATACCTAAGGAGCCACTCCTACTCACTACCTACCTACTTCCTCTTTATCCCCAGAGAGAGAAGCTGCCACCTGCATAAGGTGCAGACTGCCACATAGCTCTCTCTCCCGTGGGAACTATAGCCCCACTAATAAACCTTCTTATGAACCTTTTTCTCCTGTCTGTGATTATCTCCACATGGTCCTCTGGGATGGCCGGGAAAGATCCTTTCAGTTCTCAGCAGGACTCTCCTTTTAGTTTATTTTTAATTTTGTTTTGTTTTGCCAGTCCTGGGCCTTGGACTCAGGGCCTGAGCACTGTCCCTGGCTCCTTTTTGATCAAGGCTAGAGCACTCTACCACTTGAGCCACAGCGCCCCTTCTGGATTTTTCTATATATGTGGTGCTGAGGAATCGAACCCAGGGCTTCATGTGATTTTTAATTTTGATACTATCATTTTATATGACCAAAAGCACATAGGCATTGCACCTTCGTATTCCTCCCCTTACTATCATCCTTTAGTTTCACAGTGTGTGACTGCATAGTTATTTCATTGTGTGTGTGTGCACACGCCTGTCCTTGTGCTTGAATGTAAGGCCTGGGCTTTTTTGTATTTCTTTTGGGGGAGGGGCGGGACTCAAGGATGATGTTCTATCAGTTAATCCACAGCTCTGCTTTCAGATTTCTGGTAGTTCACTGGAGGTGTCAGATGGACTTTTCTGCCCCGGGCTGCCTTCCAACTGTGACCCTCAGATCTCAGCACCACAGCAGGCGGGATCACAGGGGTGAGCCCCCACTTCCCTTCCTGTTCGGTTTTGTGAACTAGTCTCTGCCCCTCCACCCTTCAACCTCCCAAGTCCTAAATTACAGGCATCCGGCACCACAGCCACTCAGTCTCTCTCTCCCAAATCTGGTCCACTTCTCCTTAGTCGCAGAGCCGGGACCGGCCTGGGGCCCCCGCCGGCGACCCTCCCGGAAGGACCTGGCCGCGGCCTCCACGGCGCCCTCCGGGGCCGGGCTTTCCCTCGGCCCCGCTCCGCCCTCGGCCCCCCGCCGGCTACGGGGCGACCACGGGCGACCCGGGACCGCAGGCCCGGAGGGCCGGGCGCGGAGCACTCCCCTCAGGTCTCCGCCCGAGGCGGAAGGCCGCGCCGCCCGGGCCTCGGCGGCCCCGGCCCCGCACTGCGGCGGGAGCTGGGCGGGAGCTGGGCGGCGCCCGGCGTCCCGACGCCCCCACCTCCAGGACGGGGAGGGGCCGGGAGGGAGCCCGGGTCACCCCGCCGGAGGGAAGCGGGGAGGGCGGCGTGACTGTTTACCTTTCCTCCCGCCCGCGCCTCGCCCCGCGGGCCGGGCCCAGCGCCTCTCCCGGCGACCGCCACGCGCAGCCCTGGCCCCGGCCCAGGAAGCCCGCGGTGACTCAGCGATTTCCCCACCGCCGATTCCCGCCTCTCCGGCCTCTCGTGTGAAATCTCGCGATATCGCCGATGGGTAGGCCCGGCGCCCGCCGCAGCTCCCAGCGCCCGGCCGTGGAGGGAAGTCGGGCCGTGCCCTTTGAGTAACTTTGGTTTACAATGAGTGAAGCAGCCGCCGGTGGCTCCCGCCCGCCGTCCCAGCTACTCAGGAGGCTGAGCTCTGAGAATTGCGGGGCAAGGCCAGCCCGGGCAGCCAAGTCCGTGAGCGTCTTGGGTGCTGACCCTGAGTGTTTGTGCTCAAGGCTGCAGCTCTACTTGCAGATTTGTGTGGTTGACTGGAGATAAGAATCTCATGGACTTTTCTGCCTGGCCTGGGCCGGCTTCGAACCATGATCCTCTGATCCCAGCCTCCTGAAAAGCTGGGACTAAAGGCAAAAGCCACCTGCACGCAGCTTTGTTCAAGTGGTAGAGCACTAGCCTTGCGCACAAACGCTCAGAGACAGTACCCAGGCCGTGAGTTCAAGTCCCAGGAACAGCATGAGTACATGCAGCACACGTGCATGTGCGTGTGCACACTCACACACAATCTTCTCTGTAGGTCTTAAAATTGCCAAGACTGCACCATCATGCATGTGTCACTGTAGGGAGCATTGGAAAGGAGTGTTCACCAGTGTTGTTAAGCGTAAGCCGCAGTTTATGGTTTCAAGGAGAAAATGAAGCATATGACCAAGGGTCATCAAATGTTTAAGAAGCACTGTGGGGGGCTGGGGATATAGCCTAGTGGCAAGAGTGCCTGCCTCGGATACACGAGGCCCTAGGTTCGATTCCCAGCACCACATATACAGAAAACGGCCAGAAGGGGCGCTGTGGCTCAAGTGGCAGAGTGCTAGCCTTGAGCGGGAAGAAGCCAGGGACAGTGCTCAGGCCCTGAGTCCAAGGCCCAGGACTGGCAAAAAAAAAAAAAAAAAAAAAAAAGAAGCACTTTGGGCTCACACCTGTAATCCCAGGAACTCAGGACACTGAGATTTAAGGATCATGGTTGGAAGCCACTCCAGGCAGAAAAGTCGATGAGAATCTCATCTCTAATTAACCACATTCTGACAGTAGGGTCTCTAGTATAACTAGGATGCTTCTTATAAAGTGGGACCTGGACAGATTTGCACAAAATGCTCTTTGGAGAAAATGCAGTATGAAAGAAAATAAAGGCTGCTCCTATTTCTGCTTTCTCTACAAAGTGTGTCGGAATTCAGAGTTCTTCAAGCTCTTCAGTACCTAGGACAGTGAACCAGAAATGATTAGGAAACATCTTACCTGATGCTGTCTTCTGTTTACCTTATGCTGTCTTCTGTACACACTGGCCAGACTCAGACTCGAGTAAAGTTTTACAATACTTTCTTTACCAGATGTCCTGTCCTGTCAGTCCACAGCTTCTCAACACAAATGTAAGAGCAGTAATCAGAAAGCAAGGAGACACAGCTTGTAACCAGTGGCCCACACCTATACTCCTAGCTATTCAGAAGGCTGAGATCTGAAGATCGTGGTTTGAAGCCAGGCTATGCAGGAAAATAAGACTTATCAACTTAAATGTAGAACTGTAGCTCAAGTGGGAGAGTACTAACCTTGAGCAAAAATGTTCAGGGACAAAACACAATTCCTAAGTTAAGGATCCACCAACACACACACACACACACACACACACACACACACACACACACTCTCTCTCTCTCTCTCTCACTCTCTCTCTCAAATAAAAACAGAGACTGGGTTTTAATACAAGTAATTTTGAAGCAATACCCTTGGAGAACTGTTACAGAAAAGGAGTACTGTAGACTCCATTTTGTCCTTGTTAGCATTTCCCTAGCCTCAGGGCCTCAGCTCCTCCCACTAGCCCCCAGATCCACCTATACCTAAGGAGCCACTCCTACTCCTACTCACTACCTACCTACTTCCCCTTTATCCCCAGAGAGAGAAGCTGCCACCTGCATAAGGTGCAGACTGCCACATAGCTCTACTCCGCAGAAAAGTGCGATGCTATATAGGCGACAGAGGAAAAACAAAACAAAAAGTCACACAGAAGCTCCTTACTAGAAAACTTTAGTAAAACCAGTCTTAAGGGAACTGATTGGGTAAAGGGATGAGGTTCAGTGTTGAGTTGCTTGCCTAGCTTGTAGGAGGCCTTGAAACACAATAAATTTTAAATTCATCAAAAAGAAAATTAAATGCCTTTCAATGTGGAACAAATTGTGTTTAAGAGCTATGTAATAAAAATAAAATGTTTCCCACACAGCTCCTCAGCCCCTAACCCACAATCACAGCAGGACAAGACCAAAAGCAAAACTGAATGCATAGCAAAGACTCAGAGGCTTCGGCAGGGGCCTAGGGTCACTGAAGTTGTTACAAAGCAGGACAAAATAGGCTGCCCTTCCTCACACATGCCTTCACCTCGTTCTCCAGGCCCCAGGATGGATATGAAAGTATAAATGAAAACTTGATGTAGACTTGAAGAGAGGCCAGGGGCCTGGGCAAGGCATAAGTTCTCCAGAGCAGGTTCTAATGGGGGCCATCCACACTGTTCTACCTTGGGCTATCGAGCCAGAACCTCTATTCATGATTCCAAGCTTCCAGGCTCTACAGTTTTTATTCTGACACTCTGTGCATTTTCTCTTCAAAATGCCTACAAAGGCTGGAAATCATGAAGATCAAAGGCGGCATAAAAAGAACCAGGGCTAAGAGCTGAGGTACTTGCCTAGCTTGTGGAAGGTCATGGAACACAATACCACTGGAACTCACAAAAAAGAAAGTGAAATACTTTTGTATGCCTAATAAAATGTGGCTCACTCCTGTCATCCTAGCTACTCAAGAGGCAGAGACGAGAGGATCCAGGTTCAAAGCCAGCTCAGGCAGGAAAGTTCTAAGACTGTTATCTCCAATGACCAACCAGAAAACCAGAAGTGGCGCTGTGACTCAGGTGATAGAGCACTAGTCTTCAGCCGAAGACCTTGAGGACAGAACTCAGGCACACAGTTCACACCTCACATCCAGCAAAGAAAAACATTTAAATAAATAAAAGTTTTAAAATAAATGTGTGTAAGAAAGACCTATATGATAAAAATGAAAATATTTTTTTTGCCAATCCTAGAGCTTGAACTCATGCTCTAGGCACTGTCCCTGAGCTTCTTTTGCTCAAAGGAAGTACTCTACCACTTGAGCCACATCAACACTTGCTGCTTTTTCTGTTTGTGCTGCTGAGGAATCCAACAGAGGGTTTGATGAATGCTAGGCGAGCACCCTACCACTAAGCCACATTCCCACCCCCAAATATCTTTTTGTGCTGGTCCTGGGGCTTGAACTCAGGCATGAGCCCTCTACAACTTGAGACACAGCTCTGCTTCCACTAGAGGTTTTTTTGTTGTTGATTGGTGATATAGAGCCTCATGGACTTTGCTACCAGGGCTGGATTCATACTGCAATCAACAGATTTTGGCCTCCTGAGTACATAGGATTACAGGCATAAGGAAAAAAACATTTTCCACACATCCCCTCCACCCTAAACTCCGTGCCCTCTGCAAGACCTGGATTGGGGCCTATGTTCTCCTAACCAAGATTTGTTGGGGTCCACGGAGCCCATCCTACATTGGACTGGACACCTACCATTCCAACGCTCAACACTTAGGCCTCTCCTCTGTTGAGTGGGATCAAAGCCATGGATGATGGAAGGAAAAACAGGAAAAGGCCATTTAGGCCACACTTTCTGCTCCTGCCTTCTGCTACCTCCATCCAGCTCCTAATGAGACATCTCACGCCAGGCCTGGGGGCAGTGATGGCCCACTGAGACCACCATGGGACAAGACTCAGCATAAAGGTGCTTGCCTGCCTGGCATGGAATGCTCCAAAAACTACACAAAATACCTTGGTATGCCAAGTAAAATGTGCAATAAACAAGAGAGGCAGGCTGAACTTCACCACACACTTTCACAAATACCCCAACACCCATGCCCTGAGCCTGCCTAGACTGGAATCACCATCTAAAGTCTCTGCAGTGACTGGAAGCCTGGATCCAGAAGCCTGGTTTGGGACTGTTGTAATGTAAATTATCAGAGAAACCACATTCTGAAGGATCCAATCTTGGAGTCATTATTAGAATGCAAATAGTCTATAGGCAGGCAATTGTTACAATGGCCTGCTGCCCCCAAATATATTTATCACTGTTAGGAAACAGGCTAGAGAGGAAAGAAAGAACAAAAACTATACTAACAAACTAATTCAGCTCCAAGAGCTGATTTGGGACACCATGTTGACCAGAGATGAGACAGGAGACAGGACACAGGATGCAAACACGGAGATGTATGGGATGGTATAATGGCACCAGTGGTTGTCTGGGCCTAAATATGGTAAAGTCAGGGGACAGGGTAATAGGAAGCTGCTATTCACAAGCACTGGACTGACAGGTTCAGTAACCTACAAGGGAAGTACTCACACCTGTCTCCAGGAATTCAGGCACAACCATCAACAGGGGGTCAGAATTCCCTCCCTCCACCATGAAGAAGAGATGCCAGACCCTACAATTCAACATGTGGCCAAGATGGCACCGGAGAGACCTGACCTCCTTACTTCAGGGCCTAGCCACCCTGAAGCCACTACAGGAAGGCCACAAACGAACAAACAAGAGAGGAAGGCCGCACTTCTGCACACACAAACACCGCACACCCATGTTCTGGACCTGAAAGTGCCAGCTAAAAGTTTGACAATGACTGAAGCCGGCTATGGACGCCTGGTTTGGGGACTGGCCTCGCCCAAGCCACTTTAGGAGAAGCAGATGGTATTTCTCCACACTGTCCCTCACCTGTATCCATGCCCTGGGCCTGCCTAGACTGAAAGTGCCAACTAAAAGCCAGCTCTAGAAGCCTGGTTTGGGGACTGGCCTGACCAAAGCCACTTCAGGAAGGACACAAACCAACAGAGAGAGGCAGGAAGGCAGGTAATACAAACCAACACCCATGCCATGGGCCTTCCAAACTGAAAGCACTGGCTCTGCAGTGACTGGGAGCCAGCTCTGGAGGCGTGGTTTGAGGCCTAGCCTCACTGAAGCCACTTCAGGAAGGGCACAAACAAGCAAACAGGAGAGGCAGGCCCCACTCCTCCACACTTTCACAAACACCCCACAACCATGGCCTGGGCCTGCCAAAACTGAAAGCCCGCTAAATGCTCAGCACTGACTGGGGAAGCCAGCTCTGGAGGCCTGTTTTGAGTTGTTAGCCTCACAAAAGCCACTTCAGGAAGGGCCCAATAGAGCAAACAGGAGAGGCAGGCCATGCTTCTCCACACACATTCACAAGCACCCCACACCCATGCCCTGGGCCACACCTGCCTGGAGGCTCAGCTTAGCTCTGTCTTCTGGAGTTGCCTCAAGGTCAGCTCGGTGCACCTGGGTTAGGTGTTCTCCACAAACAGGCTGCACCTGCGCATGGTCAGCGTTCCTCCAGGCTTCCCCACACAGACAAGCGGCGGCTGCCTGGTAGAACGGGTGTACAGAAGCCCAGGCCCACCACCGAGCCACAGTGAGCCTGACTAGCTTTGTAGGCCCGAACACAACTAGAGGGCCCTCAGAGAAAGGAGCTGCTTCCTAGCCTCAGTGGCAAGTCTGCTTGTTCCAGGCAGAACTGACCTAAACCAGTCCAGTGCACCTTGACCTCGCACTTCCTCTTTGCCCCTCCCCTCTTGATCTGTGATGTCCTATAAGCCCTGCCCCTTCACCTCACTTCCTGTCTCATGCTCCACCTCTTTCAAGCTGATGCTGCATAAGCCCCACCCCTGCAGCTCTCACTTCCACCCCCGTGCCCCTCCCCTCTCATGCTGTGATACCCCATAAACCAGGCCCCTTTAGCTCTAGCTTCCAGGCTCTTGCCCCGCCCCTCTGTGCTGTGATGCCACAAAAGCCCCACCCCTGCATCTCAGGCCCCACTCCTCCACACACTTCCACAGCCACCCTACAACCGTGGCATGGGCCTGCAAAGACAAAGCCATAGCTAAAAGGATCGGCATTGACGAAACCAGCTCCTGGTTTGAGGCCTAGCCTCACCAAAGCCACATCAGGAAGGGCCCAAAAGAGCAAACAGGGGAGGCAGGCTGCACTTCTCCACACACTTTCACAAACACCCCACACTCATTCCCTGGTCCCCACCTGGCAGGAAGCTCAGCTTAGCTCTGCTTGTCTTCCGGAGTTGCCTCAAGGTCAGCTCGGTGCACCTGGGTCCAGCCTTCTCCACCAACAAGCTGCATCTGCGCACGGTCGTCCAGGCTTCCCAACATGGAAAAGTGGCTGCTGCCTGGTGGGACGGGTGTATGGAAGCCCAGACCCACCACCAAACCACAGTGAGCCTGACCAGCTTTGTAGGCCCGAACACAACTAGAGGACCCTCAGAGAAAGGAGCTCTTCCTTAGCCACCTGGCAGGTCTGCTGGTTCAAGGCAGAGCAACCTAAACCAGTCCAGCGCCCAAGCTACGCCCCTTGACCTCTGACTTCCCCTCCCCTCTTGTTCTGTGTCACACCATAAGCACTGTCCCTTCACCTCTCACTTCCTTGCCCTTGGCCCTCCCCTCTCACGTTGTGATGCCCCAGAAGCACCGCCCATGCACCTCAAGCTTCCAGGTTCTTGCTCCACCTCCCCGCCCCCTAGATGCTCCTTCTGCCCCAGCACCTCACACTTACACACCCTTACCCCTCCCCTCTCCTGCTGTGATGCCCCACAAGCCACCCCCCCCTGCACCTCAGGCCCCACTCCTCCACACACATTCACAGCCAACCACAACCATTGCCTGGGGATGCCAAGGCTGAAAGCACAAGCACAAGCTAAAGCTAAAGGCTCCGAAGGCCTGGTTTGAGGCCAGCCTCAACAAAGTCACTTCAGGAAGGGCACAAATGAGCAAACACGAGAGGCAGGCCGTGCTCCTCCACACATTCATCCCCACCCCACAACCTTGGTCAGGGCCTGCCCCACCTCAGGACCTGGCCGCGGCCTCCACGGCGCCCTCCGGGGCCGGGCTTTCCCTCGGCCCCGCTCCGCCCTCGGCCCCCCGCCGGCTACGGGGCGACCACGGGCGACCCGGGACCACAGGCCCGGAGGGCCGGGCGCGGAGCACTCCCCTCAGGTCTCCGCCCGAGGCGGAAGGCCGCGCCGCCCGGGCCTCGGCGGCCCCGGCCCCGCACTGCGGCGGGAGCTGGGCGGGAGCTGGGCGGCGCCCGGCGTCCCGACGCCCCCACCTCCAGGACGGGGAGGGGCCGGGAGGGAGCCCGGGTCACCCCGCCGGAGGGAAGCGGGGAGGGCGGCGTGACTGTTTACCTTTCCTCCCGCCCGCGCCTCGCCCCGCGGGCCGGGCCCAGCGCCTCTCCCGGCGACCGCCACGCGCAGCCCTGGCCCCGGCCCAGGAAGCCCACGGTGACTCAGCGATTTCCCCACCGCCGATTCCCGCCTCTCCGGCCTCTCGTGTGAAATCTCGCGATATCGCCGATGGGTAGGCCCGGCGCCCGCCGCAGCTCCCAGCGCCCGGCCGTGGAGGGAAGTCGGGCCGTGCCCTTTGAGTAACTTTGGTTTACAATGAGTGAAGCAGCCGCCGGTGGCTCCCGCCCGCCGTCCCAGCTACTCAGGAGGCTGAGCTCTGAGAATTGCGGGGCAAGGCCAGCCCGGGCAGCCAAGTCCGTGAGCGTCTTGGGTGCTGACCCTGAGTGTTTGTGCTCAAGGCTGCAGCTCTACTTGCAGATTTGTGTGGTTGACTGGAGATAAGAATCTCATGGACTTTTCTGCCTGGCCTGGGCCGGCTTCGAACCATGATCCTCTGATCCCAGCCTCCTGAAAAGCTGGGACTAAAGGCAAAAGCCACCTGCACGCAGCTTTGTTCAAGTGGTAGAGCACTAGCCTTGCGCACAAACGCTCAGAGACAGTACCCAGGCCGTGAGTTCAAGTCCCAGGAACAGCATGAGTACATGCAGCACACGTGCATGTGCGTGTGCACACTCACACACAATCTTCTCTGTAGGTCTTAAAATTGCCAAGACTGCACCATCATGCATGTGTCACTGTAGGGAGCATTGGAAAGGAGTGTTCACCAGTGTTGTTAAGCGTAAGCCGCAGTTTATGGTTTCAAGGAGAAAATGAAGCATATGACCAAGGGTCATCAAATGTTTAAGAAGCACTGTGGGGGGCTGGGGATATAGCCTAGTGGCAAGAGTGCCTGCCTCGGATACACGAGGCCCTAGGTTCGATTCCCCAGCACCACATATACAGAAAACGGCCAGAAGGGGCGCTGTGGCTCAAGTGCAGAGTGCTAGCCTTGAGCGGGAAGAAGCCAGGGACAGTGCTCAGGCCCTGAGTCCAAGGCCCAGGACTGGCAAAAAAAAAAAAAAAAAAAAAAAAGAAGCACTTTGGGCTCACACCTGTAATCCCAGGAACTCAGGACACTGAGATTTAAGGATCATGGTTGGAAGCCACTCCAGGCAGAAAAGTCGATGAGAATCTCATCTCTAATTAACCACATTCTGACAGTAGGGTCTCTAGTATAACTAGGATGCTTCTTATAAAGTGGGACCTGGACAGATTTGCACAAAATGCTCTTTGGAGAAAATGCAGTATGAAAGAAAATAAAGGCTGCTCCTATTTCTGCTTTCTCTACAAAGTGTGTCGGAATTCAGAGTTCTTCAAGCTCTTCAGTACCTAGGACAGTGAACCAGAAATGATTAGGAAACATCTTACCTGATGCTGTCTTCTGTTTACCTTATGCTGTCTTCTGTACACACTGGCCAGACTCAGACTCGAGTAAAGTTTTACAATACTTTCTTTACCAGATGTCCTGTCCTGTCAGTCCACAGCTTCTCAACACAAATGTAAGAGCAGTAATCAGAAAGCAAGGAGACACAGCTTGTAACCAGTGGCCCACACCTATACTCCTAGCTATTCAGAAGGCTGAGATCTGAAGATCGTGGTTTGAAGCCAGGCTATGCAGGAAAATAAGACTTATCAACTTAAATGTAGAACTGTAGCTCAAGTGGGAGAGTACTAACCTTGAGCAAAAATGTTCAGGGACAAAACACAATTCCTAAGTTAAGGATCCACCAACACACACACACACACACACACACACACACACACACACACACTCTCTCTCTCTCTCTCTCACTCTCTCTCTCAAATAAAAACAGAGACTGGGTTTTAATACAAGTAATTTTGAAGCAATACCCTTGGAGAACTGTTACAGAAAAGGAGTACTGTAGACTCCATTTTGTCCTTGTTAGCATTTCCCTAGCCTCAGGGCCTCAGCTCCTCCCACTAGCCCCCAGATCCACCTATACCTAAGGAGCCACTCCTACTCCTACTCACTACCTACCTACTTCCCCTTTATCCCCAGAGAGAGAAGCTGCCACCTGCATAAGGTGCAGACTGCCACATAGCTCTACTCCGCAGAAAAGTGCGATGCTATATAGGCGACAGAGGAAAAACAAAACAAAAAGTCACACAGAAGCTCCTTACTAGAAAACTTTAGTAAACCAGTCTTAAGGGAACTGATTGGGTAAAGGGATGAGGTTCAGTGTTGAGTTGCTTGCCTAGCTTGTAGGAGGCCTTGAAACACAATAAATTTTAAATTCATCAAAAAGAAAATTAAATGCCTTTCAATGTGGAACAAATTGTGTTTAAGAGCTATGTAATAAAAATAAAATGTTTCCCACACAGCTCCTCAGCCCCTAACCCACAATCACAGCAGGACAAGACCAAAAGCAAAACTGAATGCATAGCAAAGACTCAGAGGCTTCGGCAGGGGCCTAGGGTCACTGAAGTTGTTACAAAGCAGGACAAAATAGGCTGCCCTTCCTCACACATGCCTTCACCTCGTTCTCCAGGCCCCAGGATGGATATGAAAGTATAAATGAAAACTTGATGTAGACTTGAAGAGAGGCCAGGGGCCTGGGCAAGGCATAAGTTCTCCAGAGCAGGTTCTAATGGGGGCCATCCACACTGTTCTACCTTGGGCTATCGAGCCAGAACCTCTATTCATGATTCCAAGCTTCCAGGCTCTACAGTTTTTATTCTGACACTCTGTGCATTTTCTCTTCAAAATGCCTACAAAGGCTGGAAATCATGAAGATCAAAGGCGGCATAAAAAGAACCAGGGCTAAGAGCTGAGGTACTTGCCTAGCTTGTGGAAGGTCATGGAACACAATACCACTGGAACTCACAAAAAAGAAAGTGAAATACTTTTGTATGCCTAATAAAATGTGGCTCACTCCTGTCATCCTAGCTACTCAAGAGGCAGAGACGAGAGGATCCAGGTTCAAAGCCAGCTCAGGCAGGAAAGTTCTAAGACTGTTATCTCCAATGACCAACCAGAAAACCAGAAGTGGCGCTGTGACTCAGGTGATAGAGCACTAGTCTTCAGCCGAAGACCTTGAGGACAGAACTCAGGCACACAGTTCACACCTCACATCCAGCAAAGAAAAACATTTAAATAAATAAAAGTTTTAAAATAAATGTGTGTAAGAAAGACCTATATGATAAAAATGAAAATATTTTTTTTGCCAATCCTAGAGCTTGAACTCATGCTCTAGGCACTGTCCCTGAGCTTCTTTTGCTCAAAGGAAGTACTCTACCACTTGAGCCACATCAACACTTGCTGCTTTTTCTGTTTGTGCTGCTGAGGAATCCAACAGAGGGTTTGATGAATGCTAGGCGAGCACCCTACCACTAAGCCACATTCCCACCCCCAAATATCTTTTTGTGCTGGTCCTGGGGCTTGAACTCAGGCATGAGCCCTCTACAACTTGAGACACAGCTCTGCTTCCACTAGAGGTTTTTTTGTTGTTGATTGGTGATATAGAGCCTCATGGACTTTGCTACCAGGGCTGGATTCATACTGCAATCAACAGATTTTGGCCTCCTGAGTACATAGGATTACAGGCATAAGGAAAAAACATTTTCCACACATCCCCTCCACCCTAAACTCCGTGCCCTCTGCAAGACCTGGATTGGGGCCTATGTTCTCCTAACCAAGATTTGTTGGGGTCCACGGAGCCCATCCTACATTGGACTGGACACCTACCATTCCAACGCTCAACACTTAGGCCTCTCCTCTGTTGAGTGGGATCAAAGCCATGGATGATGGAAGGAAAAACAGGAAAAGGCCATTTAGGCCACACTTTCTGCTCCTGCCTTCTGCTACCTCCATCCAGCTCCTAATGAGACATCTCACGCCAGGCCTGGGGGCAGTGATGGCCCACTGAGACCACCATGGGACAAGACTCAGCATAAAGGTGCTTGCCTGCCTGGCATGGAATGCTCCAAAAACTACACAAAATACCTTGGTATGCCAAGTAAAATGTGCAATAAACAAGAGAGGCAGGCTGAACTTCACCACACACTTTCACAAATACCCCAACACCCATGCCCTGAGCCTGCCTAGACTGGAATCACCATCTAAAGTCTCTGCAGTGACTGGAAGCCTGGATCCAGAAGCCTGGTTTGGGACTGTTGTAATGTAAATTATCAGAGAAACCACATTCTGAAGGATCCAATCTTGGAGTCATTATTAGAATGCAAATAGTCTATAGGCAGGCAATTGTTACAATGGCCTGCTGCCCCCAAATATATTTATCACTGTTAGGAAACAGGCTAGAGAGGAAAGAAAGAACAAAAACTATACTAACAAACTAATTCAGCTCCAAGAGCTGATTTGGGACACCATGTTGACCAGAGATGAGACAGGAGACAGGACACAGGATGCAAACACGGAGATGTATGGGATGGTATAATGGCACCAGTGGTTGTCTGGGCCTAAATATGGTAAAGTCAGGGGACAGGGTAATAGGAAGCTGCTATTCACAAGCACTGGACTGACAGGTTCAGTAACCTACAAGGGAAGTACTCACACCTGTCTCCAGGAATTCAGGCACAACCATCAACAGGGGGTCAGAATTCCCTCCCTCCACCATGAAGAAGAGATGCCAGACCCTACAATTCAACATGTGGCCAAGATGGCACCGGAGAGACCTGACCTCCTTACTTCAGGGCCTAGCCACCCTGAAGCCACTACAGGAAGGCCACAAACGAACAAACAAGAGAGGAAGGCCGCACTTCTGCACACACAAACACCGCACACCCATGTTCTGGACCTGAAAGTGCCAGCTAAAAGTTTGACAATGACTGAAGCCGGCTATGGACGCCTGGTTTGGGGACTGGCCTCGCCCAAGCCACTTTAGGAGAAGCAGATGGTATTTCTCCACACTGTCCCTCACCTGTATCCATGCCCTGGGCCTGCCTAGACTGAAAGTGCCAACTAAAAGCCAGCTCTAGAAGCCTGGTTTGGGGACTGGCCTGACCAAAGCCACTTCAGGAAGGACACAAACCAACAGAGAGAGGCAGGAAGGCAGGTAATACAAACCAACACCCATGCCATGGGCCTTCCAAACTGAAAGCACTGGCTCTGCAGTGACTGGGAGCCAGCTCTGGAGGCGTGGTTTGAGGCCTAGCCTCACTGAAGCCACTTCAGGAAGGGCACAAACAAGCAAACAGGAGAGGCAGGCCCCACTCCTCCACACTTTCACAAACACCCCACAACCATGGCCTGGGCCTGCCAAAACTGAAAGCCCGCTAAATGCTCAGCACTGACTGGGGAAGCCAGCTCTGGAGGCCTGTTTTGAGTTGTTAGCCTCACAAAAGCCACTTCAGGAAGGGCCCAATAGAGCAAACAGGAGAGGCAGGCCATGCTTCTCCACACACATTCACAAGCACCCCACACCCATGCCCTGGGCCACACCTGCCTGGAGGCTCAGCTTAGCTCTGTCTTCTGGAGTTGCCTCAAGGTCAGCTCGGTGCACCTGGGTTAGGTGTTCTCCACAAACAGGCTGCACCTGCGCATGGTCAGCGTTCCTCCAGGCTTCCCCACACAGACAAGCGGCGGCTGCCTGGTAGAACGGGTGTACAGAAGCCCAGGCCCACCACCGAGCCACAGTGAGCCTGACTAGCTTTGTAGGCCCGAACACAACTAGAGGGCCCTCAGAGAAAGGAGCTGCTTCCTAGCCTCAGTGGCAAGTCTGCTTGTTCCAGGCAGAACTGACCTAAACCAGTCCAGTGCACCTTGACCTCGCACTTCCTCTTTGCCCCTCCCCTCTTGATCTGTGATGTCCTATAAGCCCTGCCCCTTCACCTCACTTCCTGTCTCATGCTCCACCTCTTTCAAGCTGATGCTGCATAAGCCCCACCCCCTGCAGCTCTCACTTCCACCCCCGTGCCCCTCCCCTCTCATGCTGTGATACCCCATAAACCAGGCCCCTTTAGCTCTAGCTTCCAGGCTCTTGCCCCGCCCCTCTGTGCTGTGATGCCACAAAAGCCCCACCCCTGCATCTCAGGCCCCACTCCTCCACACACTTCCACAGCCACCCTACAACCGTGGCATGGGCCTGCAAAGACAAAGCCATAGCTAAAAGGATCGGCATTGACGAAACCAGCTCCTGGTTTGAGGCCTAGCCTCACCAAAGCCACATCAGGAAGGGCCCAAAAGAGCAAACAGGGGAGGCAGGCTGCACTTCTCCACACACTTTCACAAACACCCCACACTCATTCCCTGGTCCCCACCTGGCAGGAAGCTCAGCTTAGCTCTGCTTGTCTTCCGGAGTTGCCTCAAGGTCAGCTCGGTGCACCTGGGTCCAGCCTTCTCCACCAACAAGCTGCATCTGCGCACGGTCGTCCAGGCTTCCCAACATGGAAAAGTGGCTGCTGCCTGGTGGGACGGGTGTATGGAAGCCCAGACCCACCACCAAACCACAGTGAGCCTGACCAGCTTTGTAGGCCCGAACACAACTAGAGGACCCTCAGAGAAAGGAGCTCTTCCTTAGCCACCTGGCAGGTCTGCTGGTTCAAGGCAGAGCAACCTAAACCAGTCCAGCGCCCAAGCTACGCCCCTTGACCTCTGACTTCCCCTCCCCTCTTGTTCTGTGTCACACCATAAGCACTGTCCCTTCACCTCTCACTTCCTTGCCCTTGGCCCTCCCCTCTCACGTTGTGATGCCCCAGAAGCACCGCCCATGCACCTCAAGCTTCCAGGTTCTTGCTCCACCTCCCCGCCCCCTAGATGCTCCTTCTGCCCCAGCACCTCACACTTACACACCCTTACCCCTCCCCTCTCCTGCTGTGATGCCCCACAAGCCACCCCCCCCTGCACCTCAGGCCCCACTCCTCCACACACATTCACAGCCAACCACAACCATTGCCTGGGGATGCCAAGGCTGAAAGCACAAGCACAAGCTAAAGCTAAAGGCTCCGAAGGCCTGGTTTGAGGCCAGCCTCAACAAAGTCACTTCAGGAAGGGCACAAATGAGCAAACACGAGAGGCAGGCCGTGCTCCTCCACACATTCATCCCCACCCCACAACCTTGGTCAGGGCCTGCCCCACCTCAGGACCTGGCCGCGGCCTCCACGGCGCCCTCCGGGGCCGGGCTTTCCCTCGGCCCCGCTCCGCCCTCGGCCCCCCGCCGGCTACGGGGCGACCACGGGCGACCCGGGACCACAGGCCCGGAGGGCCGGGCGCGGAGCACTCCCCTCAGGTCTCCGCCCGAGGCGGAAGGCCGCGCCGCCCGGGCCTCGGCGGCCCCGGCCCCGCACTGCGGCGGGAGCTGGGCGGGAGCTGGGCGGCGCCCGGCGTCCCGACGCCCCCCACCTCCAGGACGGGGAGGGGCCGGGAGGGAGCCCGGGTCACCCCGCCGGAGGGAAGCGGGGAGGGCGGCGTGACTGTTTACCTTTCCTCCCGCCCGCGCCTCGCCCCGCGGGCCGGGCCCAGCGCCTCTCCCGGCGACCGCCACGCGCAGCCCTGGCCCCGGCCCAGGAAGCCCACGGTGACTCAGCGATTTCCCCACCGCCGATTCCCGCCTCTCCGGCCTCTCGTGTGAAATCTCGCGATATCGCCGATGGGTAGGCCCGGCGCCCGCCGCAGCTCCCAGCGCCCGGCCGTGGAGGGAAGTCGGGCCGTGCCCTTTGAGTAACTTTGGTTTACAATGAGTGAAGCAGCCGCCGGTGGCTCCCGCCCGCCGTCCCAGCTACTCAGGAGGCTGAGCTCTGAGAATTGCGGGGCAAGGCCAGCCCGGGCAGCCAAGTCCGTGAGCGTCTTGGGTGCTGACCCTGAGTGTTTGTGCTCAAGGCTGCAGCTCTACTTGCAGATTTGTGTGGTTGACTGGAGATAAGAATCTCATGGACTTTTCTGCCTGGCCTGGGCCGGCTTCGAACCATGATCCTCTGATCCCAGCCTCCTGAAAAGCTGGGACTAAAGGCAAAAGCCACCTGCACGCAGCTTTGTTCAACTGGTAGAGCACTAGCCTTGCGCACAAACGCTCAGAGACAGTACCCAGGCCGTGAGTTCAAGTCCCAGGAACAGCATGAGTACATGCAGCACACGTGCATGTGCGTGTGCACACTCACACACAATCTTCTCTGTAGGTCTTAAAATTGCCAAGACTGCACCATCATGCATGTGTCACTGTAGGGAGCATTGGAAAGGAGTGTTCACCAGTGTTGTTAAGCGTAAGCCGCAGTTTATGGTTTCAAGGAGAAAATGAAGCATATGACCAAGGGTCATCAAATGTTTAAGAAGCACTGTGGGGGGCTGGGGATATAGCCTAGTGGCAAGAGTGCCTGCCTCGGATACACGAGGCCCTAGGTTCGATTCCCCAGCACCACATATACAGAAAACGGCCAGAAGGGGCGCTGTGGCTCAAGTGGCAGAGTGCTAGCCTTGAGCGGGAAGAAGCCAGGGACAGTGCTCAGGCCTGAGTCCAAGGCCCAGGACTGGCAAAAAAAAAAAAAAAAAAAAAAAAAAGAAGCACTTTGGGCTCACACCTGTAATCCCAGGAACTCAGGACACTGAGATTTAAGGATCATGGTTGGAAGCCACTCCAGGCAGAAAAGTCGATGAGAATCTCATCTCTAATTAACCACATTCTGACAGTAGGGTCTCTAGTATAACTAGGATGCTTCTTATAAAGTGGGACCTGGACAGATTTGCACAAAATGCTCTTTGGAGAAAATGCAGTATGAAAGAAAATAAAGGCTGCTCCTATTTCTGCTTTCTCTACAAAGTGTGTCGGAATTCAGAGTTCTTCAAGCTCTTCAGTACCTAGGACAGTGAACCAGAAATGATTAGGAAACATCTTACCTGATGCTGTCTTCTGTTTACCTTATGCTGTCTTCTGTACACACTGGCCAGACTCAGACTCGAGTAAAGTTTTACAATACTTTCTTTACCAGATGTCCTGTCCTGTCAGTCCACAGCTTCTCAACACAAATGTAAGAGCAGTAATCAGAAAGCAAGGAGACACAGCTTGTAACCAGTGGCCCACACCTATACTCCTAGCTATTCAGAAGGCTGAGATCTGAAGATCGTGGTTTGAAGCCAGGCTATGCAGGAAAATAAGACTTATCAACTTAAATGTA
>NW_025956844.1:0-35709 GCF_023159225.1 Perognathus longimembris pacificus | reverse complement strand
ATTTACTGATAAACAGCTACCCTACGCAGCATGTTCATGTCGTTCCTAAATGAGCTTTTATCTCTCTCCCCTCACCACAAATCAGATTCTTCTGAGGAGTTCCCAGTACATATACTTTCCACTGTGTAATTACCTTAACAAGCTCCAGCTGTTTTTATTCTTAGAAGGTTTACTCCCTGATATACTGCTGCCTACCCCCTTCATAAGTGCAGGTCGTAAATGAGCTTTTTTCTCTGTTCCCTCACCACAATCCAGATTCCTTTGGGGAGTTACCAGTACAGTAACCATACCAGGAAGTACTTAATTTATTAAACTACTGCTTTTCTTAATCTCAGTGGAGATATTTACTGATAAAAAGCTACCTACGCAGTATGTTCATGTAGTTCCTAAATGAGCTTTTATCTGTCTCCCCTCACCACAAATCAGATTCTTCTGACGAGTTCCCAGTACATTATCCTTTCCCCTGTGTAATTACCTTAACAAGCTCCAGCTGTTTTTATTCTCAGAAGGTTTACTCCCTGATATACAGCTGCCTACCCCTTCGTAAGTGCAGGTCCTAAATCAGCTTTTTTTTCTGTTCCCTCACCACAATCCAGATTCTTTTGGGGAGTTACCAGTACAGTAACCATACCAGGAAGTACTTAATTTATGAAGGTACTGCTTTTCTTAATCTCAGTGGAGATATTTACTGATAAACAGCTACCTACGCAGCATGTACATGTCGTTCCTAAATCTGCTTTTATCTCTAATCCCCTCACCACAAATCCGATTCTTCGGAGGAGTTCCCAGTACATTATCCTTTCCCCTGTGTAATTACCTTAACAAGCTCCAGCTGTTTTTATTCTCAGAAAGGTTTACTCCCTGATATACTGCTGCCTACCCCCTTCGTAAGTGCAGGTCCTAAATGAGCTTTTTTCTCTGTTCCCTGACCAAAATCCAGATTCCCTTGGGGAGTTACCAGTACAGTAACCATACCAGGAAATACTTAATTTATTAAGCTACTGCTTTTCTTAATCTCAGTGGAGATATTTACTGATAAACAGCTACCTACGCAGCATGTTCATGTCGTTCCTAAATGAGCTTTTATCTCTCTCCCCTCACCACAAATCAGATTCTTCTGAGGAGTTCCCAGTACATTATCCTTTCCCCTGTGTAATTACTTAACAAGCTCCAGCGTTTTTTATTCTCAGAGGTTTACTCCTGATATAACAGCTGCCTAACCCCTTCGTAAGTGCAGGACCATATGAGCTTTACTCTCTGTTCCCTCAGCACAATCCCGATTCTTTTGGGGAGTTACCAGTACAGTAACCATACCAGGAAGTACTTAATATATTAAGCTACTGCTTTTCTTAATCTCAGTGGAGATATTTACTGATAAACAGCTACGTACGCAGCGTGTTCATGTTGTTCCTAAATGAGCTTTTATCTCTCTCCCCTCACCACAAATCAGATTCTTCTGAATTGTTCCCAGTACATTATCCTTTCCCCTGTGTAATTACCTTAACAAGCTCCAGCTGTTTTTATTCTCAGAAGGTTTACTCCCTGATATACAGCTGCCTAACCCCTTCGTAAGTTCAGGTCCTAAATGAGCTTTTTTCTCTGTTCCCTCAGCACAATCCAGATTCTTTTGGGGAGTTACCAGTACAGTAAACCATACCAGGAAGTACTTAATTATTAAGCTACTGCTTTTCTTAATCTCAGTGGAGATATGTACTGATAAACAGCTACCTACGCAGCATGTTCATGTCGTTCCTAAATGAGCATTTATCTCTCTCCCCTCACCACAAATGAGATTCTTCTGAGTAGTTCCCAGTACATTATCCTTTTCCCTGTGTAATTACCTTAACAAGTTCCAGGTGTTTTTATTCTCAGAAGGTATACTCCTGATATACAGCTGCCTACCCCCCTTCGTAAGTACAGGTCCTAAATGAGCTTTTGTCTCTCTCCCCTCACCACAAATGAGATTCTTCTGAGGAGTTCCCAGTACATTATCCCTTCCCCTGTGTAATTACCTTAACAAGCTCAGCTGTTCTTATTCTCAGAAGTTCAACTCCCTGATATACAGCTGCCTACCCCCTTCGTAAGTGCAGGTCCTAATGACCTTTTTTCTCTGTTTCCCTCACCACAATCCAGATTCTTTTGGGGAGTTACCAGTAGAGTAACCATACCAGGAAGTACTTAATTTATTAAGCTACTGCTTTTCTTAATCTCAGTGGAGATATTTACTGATAAACAGCTACCTACGCAGCATGTTCATATCGTTCCTAAATGAGCTTTTATCTCTCTCCCCTCACCACAAATCAGATTCTTCTGAGGAGTTCCCAGTACATTATCCTTTCCCCTGTTTAATTACCTTAACAAGCTCCAGCTGTTTTTATTCTCAGAAAATTTACTCCCTGATATACAGCTGGCCTACCCCCTTCGTAAGTGCAGGTCTTAAATGAGCTTTTTCTCTGTTCCCTCACCACATCCAGATTCTTTTCGGAGTTACCAGTACAGTAACCATACCAGGAAGTACTTAATTTATTAAGCTACCGCTTTTTCTCATCTCAGTGGAGATTATTTACTGATAAACAGCTACCTACGCAGCAGATTCATGTCGTTCCTAAATGAGCTTTTATCTCTCTCCCGTCACCACAAATGAGATTCTTCTGAGGAGTTCCCAGTACATTATCCATTCCCCTGTGTAATTACGTTAACAAGCTTCCAGCTGTTTTTATTCTAAGAAGGTTTGCTCCCTGATATACAGCTGCCTACCCCCTTCGTAAGTGCAGGTCCTAAATGAGCTTTTTTCTCTGTTCCCTCACCACAATCCAGATTCTTTTGGGGAGGTACCAGTACAGTAACCATACACGGAAGTACTTATTTATTAAGCTACAGCTTTTCTTAATCTCAGTGGAGATATTTACTGATAAACAGCTACCTATGCAGCATGTTCATGTCGTTCCTAAATGAGCTTTTATCTCTCTCTCCCTCACCACAAATCAGATTCTTCTGAGGAGTACCCAGTACATTATCCTTTCCCCTCTGTAATTACCTTAACGAGCTCCAGCTGTTTTTTATTCCCAGAAGGTTTACTCCCTGATATACTGCTGCCTACCCCCTTCGTAAGTGCAGGTCCTAAATGAGCTTTTTTTCTCTGTTCCCTCCCCACAATACAGATTCTTTTGGGGAGTTACCAGTACAGTAACCATTCCAGGAAGTACTTAATTTATTAAGCTACTGCTTTTCTTAATCTTAGTGGAGATATTTACTGATAACCAGCTACGTACGCAGCATGTTCATGTCGTTCCTAAATGAGCTTTTATCTCTCCCCCTCACCACAAATCAGATTCTTCTGAGGAGTTCCCAGTACATTATCCTTTCCCCTGTGTAATTACCTTAACAAGCTCCAGCTGTTTTTATTCTCATAAGGTTTACTCCCTGATATACAGCTGCCTACCCCCTTCGTAAGTGCAGGTCCTAAATGAGCTTTTTTCTCTGTTCCCTCACCACAATCCAGATTCTTTTGGGAGGTACCAGTACAGTAACCATACACGGAAGTACTTAATTTATTAAGCTACAGCTTTTCTTAATCTCAGTGGAGATATTTACTGATAAACAGCTACCTATGCAGCATGTTCATGTCGTTCCTAAATGAGCTTTTATCTCTCTCTCCCTCACCACAAATCAGATTCTTCTGAGGAGTACCCAGTACATTATCCTTTCCCCTCTGTAATTACCTTAACGAGCTCCAGCTGTTTTTATTCCCAGAAGGTTTACTCCCTGATATACTGCTGCCTACCCCCTTCGTAAGTGCAGGTCCTAAATGAGCTTTTTTCTCTGTTCCCTCCCCACAATACAGATTCTTTTGGGGAGTTACCAGTACAGTAACCATTCCAGGAAGTACTTAATTTATTAAGCTACTGCTTTTCTTAATCTTAGTGGAGATATTTACTGATAACCAGCTACGTACGCAGCATGTTCATGTCGTTCCTAAATGAGCTTTTATCTCTCCCCCTCACCACAAATCAGATTCTTCTGAGGAGTTCCCAGTACATTATCCTTTCCCCTGTGTAATTACCTTAACAAGCTCCAGCTGTTTTTATTCTCATAAGGTTTACTCCCTGATATACAGCTGCCTACCCCCTTCGTAAGTGCAGGTCCTAAATGAGCTTTTTTCTCTGTTCCCTCACCACAATCCAGATTCTTTTCGGGAGTTACCAGTACAGTAACCATACCAGGAAGTACTTAATTTATTAAGCTACTGCTTTTCTTAATCTCAGTGGAGATATTTACTGATAAACAGCTACCTACGCAGCATGTTCATGTCGTTCCTAAATGAGCTTTTATCTCTCTCCCCTCACCACAAATCAGATTCTTCTGAGGAGTTCCCAGTACATTATCCTTTCCCCTGTGTAAGTAACTTAACAAGCTCCAGCTGTTTTTATTCTCAGAAAGTTTACTCCCTGATATACTGCTGCCTACCCCCTTCGTAAGTGCAGGTCCTAAATGAGCTTTTTTCTCTGTTCCCTACCCACAATCCAGATTCTTTTGGGGAGTTACCAGTACAGTAACCATACCAGGAAGTACTTAATTTATTAAGCTACTGCTTTTCTTAATCTCAGTGGAGATATTTACTGATAAACAGCTACATACGCAGCATGTTCATGTCGTACATAAATGAGCTTTTATCTCTCTCCGCTCACCACAAATCAGATTCTTCTGAGGAGTTCCCAGTACATTATCCTTTCCCCTGTGTAATTCCCTTAACAAGCTCCAGCTGTTTTTATTCTCAGAAGGTTTACTCCCTGATATACAGCTGCCTACCCCCTTCGTAAGTGCAGGTCCTAAATGAGCTTTTTTCTCTGTTCCCTCACCACAATCCAGATTCTTTTCGGGAGTTACCAGTACAGTAATCATACAAGGAAGTACTTAATTTATTAAGCTACTGCTTTTCTTAATCTCAGTGGAGATATTTACTGATAAACAGCTACCTACGCAGCATGTTCATGTCGTTCCTAAATGAGCTTTTATCTCTCTCCCCCCACCACAAGTCAGATTCTTCTGAGGAGTTCCCAGTACATTATCCTTTCCCCTGTGTAAGTAACTTAACAAGCTCCAGCTGTTTTTATTCTCAGAAGGTTTACTCCCTGATATACTGCTGCCTACCCCCTTCGTAAGTGCAGGTCCTAAATGAGCTTTTTTCTCTGTTCCCTCACCACAAATCCAGATTCTTTTGGGGAGTTACCAGTACAGTAACCATACCAGGAAGTACTTAATTTATTAAGCTACTGCTTTTCTTAATCTCAGTGGAGATATTTACTGATAAACAGCTACCTACGCAGCATGTTCATGTCGTTCCTAAATGAGTTTTATCTCTTTCCCCTCACCACAAATCAGATTCTTCTGAGGAGTTCCCAGTACATTATCCTTTCCCCTGTGTAATTACCTTAACAGCTCCAGCTGTTTTTATTCTCAGAAGGTTTACTCCTGATATACAGCTGCCTACCCCCTTCGTAAGTGCAGGTCCTAAATGAGCTTTTTTCTCTGTCCCTCACCACAATCCAGATTCTTTTGGGGAGTTACCAGTACAGTAACCATACCAGGAACTACTTAATTTATTAAGCTACTGCTTTTCTTAATCTCAGTGGAGATATTTACTGATAAACAGCTACCTACGCAGCATGTTCATGTCGTTCCTAAATGAGCTTTTATCTCTCTCCCTCACCACAAATCAGATTCTTCTGAGGAGTTCCCAGTACATTATCATTTCCCCTGTGTAATTACCTTAACAAGCTCCAGCTGTTTTTATTCTGAGAAGGTTTACTCCCTGATATACAGCTGCCTACCCCCTTCGTAAGTGCAGGTCCTAAATGAGCTTTTTTCTCTGTTCCCTCACCACAATCCAGATTTTTTTGGGGAGTTCCAGTACAGTAACCATACCAGGAAGTACTTAATTTATTAAGCTACTGCTTTTCTTAATCTCAGTGGAGATATTTACTGATAAACAGCTACGTACGCAGCATGTTCATGTCGTTCCTAAATGAGCTTTTATCTCTCTCCCCTCACCACAAATCAGATTCTTCTGGAGTTCCCAGTACATTATCCTTTCCCCTGTGTAATTACCTTAACAAGCTCCAGCTGTTTTTATTCTCAGAAGGTTTACTCCCTGATATACAGCTGCCTACCCGCTTCGTAAGTGCAGGTCCTAAATGAGCTTTTTTCTGTTCCCTCACCACAATCCAGATTCTTTTGGGGAGTTACCAGTACAGTAACCATACCAGGAAGTACTTAATTTAATAAGCTACTGCTTTTCTTAATCTCAGTGGAGATATTTACTATTAAACAGCTACCTACGCAGCATGTTCCTGTCGTTCCTAAATGAGTTTTATATCTCTCCGCTCACCACAAATCAGATTCTTCTGAGGAGTTCCCAGTACATTATCCTTTCCCCTGTGTAATTACCTTAACAAGCTCCAGCTATTTTTATTCTCAGAAGTTTACTCCCTGATATACAGCTGCCTAGCCCCTTCGTAAGTGCTGGTCCTAAATGAGCTTTTTCTCTGTTCCCTCACCACAATCCGATTCATTTGGGGAGTTACCAGTATAGTAACCATACCAGGAAGTACTTATTTATTAAGCTACTGCTTTTCTTAATCTCAGTGGAGATATTTACTGATAAACAGCTACGTATGCAGCATGTTCATGTCGTTCCTAAATGAGCTTTTATCTCTCTCCCCTCACCACAAATCAGATTCTTCTGAGGAGTTCCCAGTACATTATCCTTTCCCCTGTGTAATTACCCTAACAAGCTCCCGCTGTTTTTATTCTCAGAAGGTATACTCCCTGATATACAGCTGCCTACCCCCTTCGTAAGTGCAGGTCTAAATGAGCTTTTTCCTCTGTTCCCTCACCACAATCCAGATTCTTTTGGGGAGTTACCAGTACAGTAACCATACCAGGAAGTACTTAATTTATTAAGCTACTGCTTTTCTTAATCTCAGTGGAGATATTTACTGATAAACAGCTACGTACGCAGCAAGTTCATGTCGTTCCTAAATGAGCTTTTATCTCTCTCCCCTCACCACAAATCAGATTCTTCTGAGGAGTTCCCAGTACATTATCCTTTCCCCTGTGTAAATACCTTAACAAGCTCCAGCTGTTCTTATTCTCAGAAGTTCAAC
The DNA here is from genome assembly GCF_023159225.1 of Perognathus longimembris pacificus. Taxonomy (NCBI): domain Eukaryota; kingdom Metazoa; phylum Chordata; class Mammalia; order Rodentia; family Heteromyidae; genus Perognathus; species Perognathus longimembris. The sequence goes on along the minus strand of NW_025956844.1, from coordinate 28,543 downwards.
TCCCTGATATACAGCTGCCTACCCCCTTCGTAAGTGCAGGTCCTAAATGACCTTTTTTCTCTGTTCCCTCACCACAATCCAGATTCTTTTGGGGAGTTACCAGTAGAGTAACCATACCAGGAAGTACTTAATTTATTAAGCTACTGCTTTTCTTAATCTCAGTGGAGATATTTACTGATAAACAGCTACCTACGCAGCATGTTCATATCGTTCCTAAATGAGCTTTTATCTCTCTCCCCTCACCACAAATCAGATTCTTCTGAGGAGTTCCCAGTACATTATCCTTTCCCCTGTTTAATTACCTTAACAAGCTCCAGCTGTTTTTATTCTCAGAAAATTTACTCCCTGATATACAGCTGCCTACCCCCTTCGTAAGTGCAGGTCTTAAATGAGCTTTTTTCTCTGTTCCCTCACCACAATCCAGATTCTTTTCGGGAGTTACCAGTACAGTAACCATACCAGGAAGTACTTAATTTATTAAGCTACCGCTTTTCTCAATCTCAGTGGAGATATTTACTGATAAACAGCTACCTACGCAGCAGATTCATGTCGTTCCTAAATGAGCTTTTATCTCTCTCCCGTCACCACAAATGAGATTCTTCTGAGGAGTTCCCAGTACATTATCCTTTCCCCTGTGTAATTACGTTAACAAGCTCCAGCTGTTTTTATTCTAAGAAGGTTTGCTCCCTGATATACAGCTGCCTACCCCCTTCGTAAGTGCAGGTCCTAAATGAGCTTTTTTCTCTGTTCCCTCACCACAATCCAGATTCTTTTGGGGAGGTACCAGTACAGTAACCATACACGGAAGTACTTAATTTATTAAGCTACAGCTTTTCTTAATCTCAGTGGAGATATTTACTGATAAACAGCTACCTATGCAGCATGTTCATGTCGTTCCTAAATGAGCTTTTATCTCTCTCTCCCTCACCACAAATCAGATTCTTCTGAGGAGTACCCAGTACATTATCCTTTCCCCTCTGTAATTACCTTAACGAGCTCCAGCTGTTTTTATTCCCAGAAGGTTTACTCCCTGATATACTGCTGCCTACCCCCTTCGTAAGTGCAGGTCCTAAATGAGCTTTTTCTCTGTTCCTCCCCACAATACAGATTCTTTTGGGGAGTTACCAGTACAGTAACCATACCAGGAAGTACTTAATTTATTAAGCTACTGCTTTTCTTAATCTCAGTGGAGATATTTACTGATAAACAGCTACCTACGCAGCATGTTCATGTCGTTCCTAAATGAGCTTTTATCTCTCTCCCCTCACCACAAATCAGATTCTTCTGAGGAGTTCCCAGTACATTATCCTTTCCCCTGTGTAAGTAACTTAACAAGCTCCAGCTGTTTTTATTCTCATAAGGTTTACTCCCTGATATACAGCTGCCTACCCCCTTCGTAAGTGCAGGTCCTAAATGAGCTTTTTTCTCTGTTCCCTCACCACAATCCAGATTCTTTTCGGGAGTTACCAGTACAGTAACCATACCAGGAAGTACTTAATTTATTAAGCTACTGCTTTTCTTAATCTCAGTGGAGATATTTACTGATAAACAGCTACCTACGCAGCATGTTCATGTCGTTCCTAAATGAGCTTTTATCTCTCTCCCCTCACCACAAATCAGATTCTTCTGAGGAGTTCCCAGTACATTATCCTTTCCCCTGTGTAAGTAACTTAACAAGCTCCAGCTGTTTTTATTCTCAGAAAGTTTACTCCCTGATATACTGCTGCCTACCCCCTTCGTAAGTGCAGGTCCTAAATGAGCTTTTTTCTCTGTTCCCTACCCACAATCCAGATTCTTTTGGGGAGTTACCAGTACAGTAACCATACCAGGAAGTACTTAATTTATTAAGCTACTGCTTTTCTTAATCTCAGTGGAGATATTTACTGATAAACAGCTACATACGCAGCATGTTCATGTCGTACATAAATGAGCTTTTATCTCTCTCCGCTCACCACAAATCAGATTCTTCTGAGGAGTTCCCAGTACATTATCCTTTCCCCTGTGTAATTCCCTTAACAAGCTCCAGCTGTTTTTATTCTCAGAAGGTTTACTCCCTGATATACAGCTGCCTACCCCCTTCGTAAGTGCAGGTCCTAAATGAGCTTTTTTCTCTGTTCCCTCACCACAATCCAGATTCTTTTCGGGAGTTACCAGTACAGTAATCATACAAGGAAGTACTTAATTTATTAAGCTACTGCTTTTCTTAATCTCAGTGGAGATATTTACTGATAAACAGCTACCTACGCAGCATGTTCATGTCGTTCCTAAATGAGCTTTTATCTCTCTCCCCCCACCACAAGTCAGATTCTTCTGAGGAGTTCCCAGTACATTATCCTTTCCCCTGTGTAAGTAACTTAACAAGCTCCAGCTGTTTTTATTCTCAGAAGGTTTACTCCCTGATATACTGCTGCCTACCCCCTTCGTAAGTGCAGGTCCTAAATGAGCTTTTTTCTCTGTTCCCTCCCCACAATCCAGATTCTTTTGGGGAGTTACCAGTACAGTAACCATACCAGGAAGTACTTAATTTATTAAGCTACTGCTTTTCTTAATCTCAGTGGAGATATTTACTGATAAACAGCTACCTACGCAGCATGTTCATGTCGTTCCTAAATGAGGTTTTATCTCTTTCCCCTCACCACAAATCAGATTCTTCTGAGGAGTTCCCAGTACATTATCCTTTCCCCTGTGTAATTACCTTAACAGGCTCCAGCTGTTTTTATTCTCAGAAGGTTTACTCCGTGATATACAGCTGCCTACCCCCTTCGTAAGTGCAGGTCCTAAATGAGCTTTTTTCTCTGTACCCTCACCACAATCCAGATTCTTTTGGGGAGTTACCAGTACAGTAACCATACCAGGAACTACTTAATTTATTAAGCTACTGCTTTTCTTAATCTCAGTGGAGATATTTACTGATAAACAGCTACCTACGCAGCATGTTCATGTCGTTCCTAAATGAGCTTTTATCTCTCTCCCCTCACCACAAATCAGATTCTTCTGAGGAGTTCCCAGTACATTATCATTTCCCCTGTGTAATTACCTTAACAAGCTCCAGCTGTTTTTATTCTGAGAAGGTTTACTCCCTGATATACAGCTGCATACCCCCTTCGTAAGTGCAGGTCCTAAATGAGCTTTTTTCTCTGTTCCCTCACCACAATCCAGATTTTTTTGGGGAGTTTCCAGTACAGTAACCATACCAGGAAGTACTTAATTTATTAAGCTACTGCTTTTCTTAATCTCAGTGGAGATATTTACTGATAAACAGCTACGTACGCAGCATGTTCATGTCGTTCCTAAATGAGCTTTTATCTCTCTCCCCTCACCACAAATCAGATTCTTCTGCTGAGTTCCCATTACATTATCCTTTCCCCTGTGTAATTACCTTAACAAGCTCCAGCTGTTTTTATTCTCAGAAGGTTTACTCCCTGATATACAGCTGCCTACCCGCTTCGTAAGTGCAGGTCCTAAATGAGCTTTTTTCTGTTCCCTCACCACAATCCAGATTCTTTTGGGGAGTTACCAGTACTGTAACCATACCAGGAAGTACTTAATTTATTAAGCTACTGCTTTTCTTAATCTCAGTGGAGATATTTACTGATAAACAGCTACCTACGCAGCATGTTCATGTCGTTCCTAAATGAGCTTTTATCTCTCTCCCCACACCACAAATCAGATTCTTCTGATGAGTTCCCAGTACATTATCCTTTCCCCTGTGTAATTACCTTAACAGGCTCCAGCTGTTTTTATTCTCAGAAGGTTTACTCCCTGATATACAGCTGCCTACCCCCTTCGTAAGTGCAGGTCCTAAATGAGCTTTTTTCTCTGTTCCCTCACCACAATCCAGATTCTTTTGGGGAGTTACCAGTACAGTAACCATACCAGGAAGTACTTAATTTATTAAGCTACTGCTTTTCTTAATCTCAGTGGAGATATTTACTGATAAACAGCTACCTACGCAGTATGTTCATGTCGTTCCTAAATGAGCTTTTATCTCTCTCCCCTCACCAAAAATCACATTCTTCTGAGGAGTTCCCAGTACATTATCCTTTCCCCTGTGTAATTACCTTAACAAGCTCCAGCTGTTTTTATTCTCAGAAGGTTTACTCCCAGATATACAGCTGCCTACCCCCTTCGTAAGTGCAGGTCCTAAATCAGCTTTTTTCTGTTCCCTCACCACAATCCAGATTCTTTTGGGGAGTTACCAGTACAGTAACCATACCAGGAAGTACTTAATTTAATAAGCTACTGCTTTTCTTAATCTCAGTGGAGATATTTACTATTAAACAGCTACCTACGCAGCATGTTCCTGTCGTTCCTAAATGAGTTTTATATCTCTCCGCTCACCACAAATCAGATTCTTCTGAGGAGTTCCCAGTACATTATCCTTTCCCCTGTGTAATTACCTTAACAAGCTCCAGCTATTTTTATTCTCAGAAGGTTTACTCCCTGATATACAGCTGCCTAGCCCCTTCGTAAGTGCTGGTCCTAAATGAGCTTTTTTCTCTGTTCCCTCACCACAATCCGATTCATTTGGGGAGTTACCAGTATAGTAACCATACCAGGAAGTACTTAATTTATTAAGCTACTGCTTTTCTTAATCTCAGTGGAGATATTTACTGATAAACAGCTACGTATGCAGCATGTTCATGTCGTTCCTAAATGAGCTTTTATCTCTCTCCCCTCACCACAAATCAGATTCTTCTGAGGAGTTCCCAGTACATTATCCTTTCCCCTGTGTAATTACCCTAACAAGCTCCCGCTGTTTTTATTCTCAGAAGGTATACTCCCTGATATACAGCTGCCTACCCCCTTCGTAAGTGCAGGTCATAAATGAGCTTTTTCCTCTGTTCCCTCACCACAATCCAGATTCTTTTGGGGAGTTACCAGTACAGTAACCATACCAGGAAGTACTTAATTTATTAAGCTACTGCTTTTCTTAATCTCAGTGGAGATATTTACTGATAAACAGCTACGTACGCAGCAAGTTCATGTCGTTCCTAAATGAGCTTTTATCTCTCTCCCCTCACCACAAATCAGATTCTTCTGAGGAGTTCCCAGTACATTATCCTTTCCCCTGTGTAAATACCTTAACAAGCTCCAGCTGTTTTTATTTTCAGAAGGTTTACTCCCTGATATACAGCTGCCTACCCCTTTCGTAAGTGCAGGTCCTAAATGAGCTTTTTTCTCTGTTCCCTCACCACAATCCAGATTCTTTTGGGGAGTTACCAGTACAGTAATCATACCAGGAAGTACTTAATTTATTAAGCTACTGCTTTTCTTAATCTCAGTGGAGATATTAACTGATAAACAGCTAATTACGCAGCATGTTCATGTCGTTCCTAAATGAGCTTTTATCTCTCTCCCCTCACCACAAATCAGATTCTTCTGAGGAGTTCCCAGTACATTATCCTTTCCCCTGTGTAATTACCTTAACAAGCTCCAGCTCTTTTTATTCTCAGAAAGTTTACTCCCAGATATACTGCTGCCTACCCCCTTCTTAAGTGCAGGTCCTAAATGAGCTTTTTTCTCTGTTCCGTCACCACAATCCAGATTCTTTTGGGGAGTTACCAGTACAGTAACCATACCAGGAAGTACTTAATTTATTAAGCTACTGCTTTTCTTAATCTCAGTGGAGATATTTACTGATAAACAGCTACCTACGCAGCATGTTCATGTCGTTCCTAGATGAGCTTTTATCTCTCTCCCCTCACCACAATCAGATTCTTCTGAGGAGTTCCCAGTACATAATCCTTTCCCCTGTGTAATTACCTTAACACGCTCCAGCTGTTTTTATTCTCAGAAGGTTTACTCCCTGATATACAGCTGCCTACCCCCTTCGTAAGTGCAGGTCCTAAATGAGCTTTTTTCTCTGTTCCCTCACCACAATCCAGATTCTTTTGGGGAGTTACCAGTACAGTAACCATACCAGGAAGTACTTAATTTATTAAGCTACTGCTTTTCTTAATCTCAGTGGAGATATGTACTGATAAACAGCTACCTACGCAGCATGTTCATGTCGTTCCTAAATGAGCATTTATCTCTCTCCCCTCACCACAAATCAGATTCTTCTGAGGAGTTCCCAGTACATTATCCTTTCCCCTGTATAATTACCTTAACAAGCTCCAGCTGTTTTTATTCTCAGAAGGTTTACTCCCTGATATACAGCTGCCTACCCCTTCGTAAGTGCATATCCTAAATGAGCTTTTTTCTCTGTTCCCTCACCACAATCCAGATTCTTTTGGGGAGTTACCAGTACAGTAACCATACTAGGAAGTACTTAATTTATTAAGCTACTGCTTTTCTTAATCTCAGTGGAGATATTTACTGATAAACAGCTACCTAGGCAGCATGATCATGTCGTTCCTAAATGAGCTTTTATCTCTCTCCCCTCACCACAAATCAGATTCTTCTGAGGAGTTCCCAGTACATTATCCTTTCCCCTGTGTAATTACCTTAACAAGCTCCAGCTTTTTTTATTCTCAGAAGGTTTACTCCCTGATATACAGCTGCCTACCCCCTTCGTAAATGCAGGTCTTAAATGAGCTTTTTTCTCTGTTCCCTCACCACAATCCAGATTCTTTTGGGTAGTTACCAGTACAGTAACCATACCAGGAAGTACTTAATTTATTAAGCTACTGCTTTTCTTAATCTCAGTGGAGATATTTACTGAAAAACAGCTACCTTCGCAGCATGTTCATGTCGTTCCTAAATGAGCTTTAATCTCTCTCTCCTCACCACAAATCAGATTCTTCTGAGGAGTTCCCAGTACATTATCCTTTCCCCTGTGTAATTACCTTAACAAGCTCCAGCTGTTTTTATTCAAAGAAGGTTTACTCCCTGATATACAGCTGCCTACCCCCTTCGTAAATGCAGGTCTTAAATGAGCTTTTTTCTCTGTTCCCTCACCACAATCCAGATTCTTTTGGGGAGTTACCAGTACAGTAACCATACCAGGAAGTACTTAATTTATTAAGCTACTGCTTTTCTTAATCTCAGTGGAGATATTTACTGATAAACAGCTACCTACGCAGCATGTTCATGTCGTTCCTAAATGAGCTTTTATCTCTCTCCCCTCACCACAAATCAGATTCTTCTGAGGAGTTCCCAGTACATTATCCTTTCCCCTGTGTAATTATCTTAACAAGCTCCAGCTGTTTTTATTCTCAGAAGGTTTACTCCCTGATATACAGCTGCCTACCCCCTTCGTAAGTGCATGTCCTAAATGAGCTTTATTATCTGTTCCCTCACCACAATCCAGATTCTTTTGGGGAGTTACCAGTACAGTAACCATACCAGGAAGTACTTAATTTATTGAGCTACTGCTTTTCTTAATCTCAGTGGAGATATTTACTGATAAACAGCTACCTACGCAGCATCTTTATGTCGATCATAAATGAGCTTTTATCTCTCTCCCCTCACCACAAATCAGATTCCTCTGAGGAGTTCCGAGTACATTATCCTTTCCCCTGTGTAATTACCTTAACAAGCTCCAGCTGTTTTTATTCTCAGAAGGTTTAATCCCTGATATACAGTTGCCTACCCCCTTCGTAAGTGCAGGTCCTAAATGAGCTTTATTCTCTGTTCCCTCACCACAATCCACATTCTTTTGGGGAGTTAACAGTACAGTAACCATACCAGGAATCACTTAATTTATTAAGGTACTGCTTTTCTTAATCTCATTGGAGATATTTACTGATAAACAGCTACCTACGCAGCATGCTCATGTCGTTCCTAAATGAGCTTTTATCTCTCTCCCCTCACCACAAATCAGATTCTTCTGAGGAGTTCCCAGTACATTATCCTTTCCGCTGTGTAATTACCTTAACAAGCTCCAGCTGTTTTTATTCTCAGAAGGTTTATTCCCTGATATACAGCTGCCTACCCCCTTCGTAAGTGCAGGTCCTAAATGAGCTTTTTCTCTGTTCCCTCACCACAATCCAGATTCTTTTGGGGAGTTACCAGTACAGTAACAGTACCAGGAAGTACTTAATTTATTAAGCTACTGCTTTTCTTAATCTCAGTGGAGATATTTACTGATAAACAGCTACCTACGCAGCATGTTCATGTCGTTCCTAAATGAGCTTTTATCTCTCTCCTCTCACCACAAATCAGATTCTTCTGAGGAGTTCCAAGTACATTATCCTTTCCCCTGTGTAATTACCTTAACAAGCTCCAGCTGTTTTTATTCTCAGAAGGTTTACTCCCTGATATACAGCTGCCTACCCCCTTCGAAAGTGCATGTCCTAAATGAGCTTTTTTCTCTGTTCCCTCACCACAATCCAGATTCTTTTGGGGAGTTACCAGTACAGTAACCATACCAGGAAGTACTTAATTTATTAAGCTACTGCTTTTCTTAATCTCAGTGGAGATATTTACTGATAAACAGCTACCTACGCAGCATGTTCATGTCGTTCCTAAATGAGCTTTTATCTCTCTCCCCTCACCACAAATCAGATTCTTCTGAGTAGTTCCCAGTACATTATCCTTTTCCCTGTGTAATTACCTTAAAAAGCTCCCGCTGTTTTTATTCTCAGAAGGTATACTCCCTGATATACAGCTGCCTACCCCTTTCGTAAGTGCAGGTCCTAAATGTGCTTTTATCTCTCTCCCCTCACCACAAATCAGATTCTTCTGAGGAGTTCCCAGTACATTATCCTTTCCCCTGTGTAATTACCTTAACAAGCTCCAGCTGTTTTTATTCACAGAAGGTTTACTCCCTGATATACAGCTGCCTACCCCCTTCGTAAGTGAAGGTCCTAAATGAGCTTTTTTCTCTGTTCCCTCACCATAATCCAGATTCTTTTGGGGAGTTACCAGTACAGTAACCATACAAGGAAGTACTTAATTTATTAAGCTACTGCTTTTCTCAATCTCAGCGGAGATATTTACTGATAAACAGCTACCTACGCAGCATGTTCATGTCGTTCCTAAATGAGCTTTTATCTCTCTCCCCTCACCACAAATCAGATTCTTCTGAGGAGTTCCCAGTACATTATCCTTTCCCCTGTGTAATTACCTTAACAAGCTCCAGCTGTTTTTATTCTCAGAAGGTTTACAACCTGATATACAGCTGCCTACCCCCTTCGTAAGTGCAGGGCCTAAATGAGCTTTTTTCTCTGTTCCCTCACCACAATCCAGATACTTTTGGGGAGTTACCAGTACAGTAACCATACCAGGAAGTACTTAATTTATTAAGCTACTGCTTTTCTTAATCTCAGTGGAGATATTTACTGATAAACAGCTACCTACGCAGTATGTTCATGTAGTTCCTAAATGAGCTTTTATCTCTCTCCCCTCACCACAAATCAGATTCTTCTGACGAGTTCCCAGTACATTATCCTTTCCCCTGTGTAATTACCTTAACAAGCTCCAGCTGTTTTTATTCTCAGAAGGTTTACTCCCTGATATACAGCTGCCTACCCCCTTCGTAAGTGCAGGTCCTAAATGAGCTTTTTTTTCTGTTCCCTCACCACAATCCAGATTCTTTTGGGGAGTTACCAGTACAGTAACCATACCAGGAAGTACTTAATTTATGAAGCTACTGCTTTTCTTAATCTCAGTGTAGATATTTACTGATAAACAGCTACCTACGCAGCATGTTCATGTCGTTCCTAAATCTGCTTTTATCTCTATCCCCTCACCACAAATCCGATTCTTCTGAGGAGTTCCCAGTACATTATCCTTTCCCCTGTGTAATTACCTTAACAAGCTCCAGCTGTTTTTATTCTCAGAAGGTTTACTCCCTGATATACTGCTGCCTACCCCCTTCGTAAGTGCAGGTCCTAAATGAGCTTTTTTCTCTGTTCCCTCACCAAAATCCAGATTCCTTTGGGGAGTTACCAGTACAGTAACCATACCAGGAAATACTTAATTTATTAAGCTACTGCTTTTCTTAATCTCAGTGGAGATATTTACTGATAAACAGCTACCTACGCAGCATGTTCATGTCGTTCCTAAATGAGCTTTTATCTCTCTCCCCTCACCACAAATCAGATTCTTCTGAGGAGTTCCCAGTACATTATCCTTTCCCCTGTGTAATTACCTTAACAAGCTCCAGCTGTTTTTATTCTCAGAAGGTTTACTCCCTGATATACAGCTGCCTAACCCCTTCGTAAGTGCAGGACCAGATGAGCTTTACTCTCTGTTCCCTCAGCACAATCCCGATTCTTTTGGGGAGTTACCAGTACAGTAACCATACCAGGAAGTACTTAATTTATTAAGCTACTGCTTTTCTTAATCTCAGTGGAGATATTTACTGATAAACAGCTACCTACGCAGCATGTTCATGTCGTTCCTAAATGAGCTTTTATCTCTCTCCCCTCACCACAAATGAGATTCTTCTGAGTAGTTCCCAGTACATTATGCTTTTCGCTGTGTAATTACCTTAACAAGCTCCCGCTGTTTTTATTCTCAGAAGGTATACTCCCTGATATACAGCTGCCTACCCCCTTCGTAAGTGCAGGTCCTAAATGAGCTTTTATCTCTCTCACCTCACCACAAATCAGATTCTTCTGAGGAGTTCGCAGTACATTATCCTTTCCCCTGTGTAATTACCTTAACAAGCTCCAGCTGTTTTTATTCACAGAAGGTTTACTCACTGATATACTGCTGCCTACCCCCTTCATAAGTGCAGGTCCTAAATTAGCTTTTTTCTCTGTTCCCTCACCACAATCCAGATTCTTTTGGGGAGTTACCAGTACAGTATCCATACCAGGAAGCACTTAATTTATTAAGGTACTGCTTTTCTTAATCTCAATGGAGATATTTACTGATAAACAGCTACCTTCGCAGCATGCTCATGTCGTTCCTAAATGAGCTTTTATCTCTCTCCACTCACCACAAATCAGATTCTTCTGAGGAGTTCCCAGTACATTATCCTTTCCCCTAGTAATTACCTTAACAAGCTCCAGCTGTTTTTATTCTCAGAAAGTTTACTCCCTGATATACAGCTGCCTACCCCCTTCATAAGTGAAGGTCATAATTGAGCTTTTTCTCTGTTCCCTCACCACAATCCAGATTCTCTTGGGGAGTTACCAGTACACTAACCATACCAGGAAGTACTTAATTTATTAAGCTACTGCTTTTCTTAATCTCAGTGGAGATATTTACTGATAAACAGCTACCTACGCAGCATGTTCATGTCGTTCCTAAATGAGCTTTTATCTCTCCCCTCACCACAAATCAGATTCTTCTGAGGAGTTCCCAGTACATTATCCTTTCCCCTGTGTAATTACCTTAACAAGCTCCAGCTGTTTTTATTCTCAGAAGGTTTACAACCTGATATACAGCTGCCTACCCCCTTCGTAAGTGCAGGTCCTAAATGAGCTTTTTCTCTGTTCCGTCACCACAATCCAGATTCTTTTGGGGAGTTACCAGTACAGTAACAATACCAGGAAGTACTTAATTTATTAAGCTACTGCTTTTCTTATTCTCAGTGGAGATATTTACTGATAAACAGCTACCTACGCAGCATGTTCATGTCGTTCCTAAATGAGCTTTTATCTCTCTCCTCTCACCACGAATCAGATTCTTCTGAGGAGTTCCCAGTACATTATCCTTTCCCCTGTGTAATTACCTTAAGAAGCTCCAGCTGTTTTTATTCTCAGAAGGTTTACTCCCTGATATACAGCTGCCTACCCCCTTCCTAAGTGCATGTCCTAAATGAGCTTTTTTTCTGTTCCCTCACCACAATCAAGATTCTTTTGGGGAGTTACCAGTACAGTAACCATAGCAGGAAGTACTTAATTTATTAAGCTACTGCTTTTCTTAATCTCAGTGGAGATATTTACTGATAAACAGCTACCTACGCAGCATGTTCATGTCGTTCCTAAATGAGCTTTTATCTCTCTCCCCTCACTACAAATGAGATTCTTCTGAGTAGTTCCCAGTACATTATCCTTTTCCCTGTGTAATTACCTTAACAAGCTCCCGCTGTTTTTATTCTCAGACGGTATACTCCCTGATATACAGCTGCCTACCCCCTTCGTAAGTGCAGGTCCTAAATGAGCTTTTATCTCTCTCCCTCACCACAAATCAGATTCTTCTGAGGAGTTCCCAGTACATTATCCTTTCCCCTGTGTAATTACCTTAACAAGCTCCAGCTTTTTTTATTCTCAGAAGGTTTACTCCCTGATATACAGCTGCCTACCCCCTTCGTAAGTGCAGGTCCTAAATGAGCTTTTTTCTCTGTTCCCTCACCAGGATCTAGATTCTTTTGGGGAGTTACCAGTACAGTAACCATACCAGGAAGTACTTAATTTATTAAGCTACTGCTTTTCTTAATCTCAGTGGAGATATTTACTGAAAAACAGCTACCTTCGCAGCATGTTCATGTCGTTCCTAAATGAGCTTTAATCTCTCTCTCCTCACCACAAATCAGATTCTTCTGAGGAGTTCCCAGTACATTATCCTTTCCCCTGTGTAATTACCTTAACAAGCTCCAGCTGTTTTTATTCAAAGAAGGTTTACTCCCTGATATACAGCTGCCTACCCCCTTCGTAAATGCAGGTCTTAAATGAGCTTTTTTCTCTGTTCCCTCACCACAATCCAGATTCTTTTGGGGAGTTACCAGTACAGTAACCATACCAGGAAGTACTTAATTTATTAAGCTACTGCTTTTCTTAATCTCAGTGGAGATATTTACTGATAAACAGCTACCTACGCAGCATGTTCATGTCGTTCCTAAATGAGCTTTTATCTCTCTCCCCTCACCACAAATCAGATTCTTCTGAGGAGTTCCCAGTACATTATCCTTTCCGCTGTGTAATTACCTTAACAAGCTCCAGCTGTTTTTATTCTCAGAAGGTTTATTCCCTGATATACAGCTGCCTACCCCCTTCGTAAGTGCAGGTCCTAAATGAGCTTTTTCTCTGTTCCCTCACCACAATCCAGATTCTTTTGGGGAGTTACCAGTACAGTAACAATACCAGGAAGTACTTAATTTATTAAGCTACTGCTTTTCTTAATCTCAGTGGAGATATTTACTGATAAACAGCTACCTACGCAGCATGTTCATGTCGTTCCTAAATGAGCTTTTATCTCTCTCCTCTCACCACAAATCAGATTCTTCTGAGGAGTTCCAAGTACATTATCCTTTCCCCTGTGTAATTACCTTAACAAGCTCCAGCTGTTTTTATTCTCAGAAGGTTTACTCCCTGATATACAGCTGCCTACCCCCTTCGAAAGTGCATGTCCTAAATGAGCTTTTTTCTCTGTTCCCTCACCACAATCCAGATATTTTTGGGGAGTTACCAGTACAGTAACCATACCAGGAAGTACTTAATTTATTAAGCTACAGCTTTTCTTAATCTCAGTGGAGATATTTACTGATAAACAGCTACCTACGCAGCATGTTCATGTCGTTCCTAAATGAGCTTTTATCTCTCTCCCCTCACCACAAATCAGATTCTTCTGAGTAGTTCCCAGTACATTATCCTTTTCCCTGTGTAATTACCTTAACAAGCTCCCGCTGTTTTTATTCTCAGAAGGTATACTCCCTGATATACAGCTGCCTACCCCCTTCGTAAGTGCAGGTCCTAAATGTGCTTTTATCTCTCTCCCCTCACCACAAATCAGATTCTTCTGAGGAGTTCCCAGTACATTATCCTTTCCCCTGTGTAATTACCTTAACAAGCTCCATCTGTTTTTATTCACAGAAGGTTTACTCCCTGATATACAGCTGCCTACCCCCTTCGTAAGTGAAGGTCCTAAATGAGCTTTTTTCTCTGTTCCCTCACCATAATCCAGATTCTTTTGGGGAGTTACCAGTACAGTAACCATACAAGGGAGTACTTAATTTATTAAGCTACTGCTTTTCTCAATCTCAGTGGAGATATTTACTGATAAACAGCTACCTACGCAGCATGTTCATGTCGTTCCTAAATGAGCTTTTATCTCTCTCCCCTCACCACAAATCAGATTCTTCTGAGGAGTTCCCAGTACATTATCCTTTCCCCTGTGTAATTACCTTAACAAGCTCCAGCTGTTTTTATTCTCAGAAGGTTTACAACCTGATATACAGCTGCCTACCCCCTTCGTAAGTTCAGGGCCTAAATGAGCTTTTTTCTCTGTTCCCTCACCACAATCCAGATTCTTTTGGGGAGATACCAGTACAGTAACCATACCAGGAAGTACTTAATTTATTAAGCTACTGCTTTTCTTAATCTCAGTGGAGATATTTACTGATAAACAGCTACCTACGCAGCATGTTCATGTCGTTCCTAAATGAGCTTTTATCTCTCTCCCCTCACCACAAATCAGATTCTTCTGAGGAGTTCCCAGTACATTATACTTTCCACTGTGTAATTACCTTAACAAGCTCCAGCTGTTTTTATTCTTAGAAGGTTTACTCCCTGATATACTGCTGCCTACCCCCTTCATAAGTGCAGGTCCTAAATGAGCTTTTTTCTCTGTTCCCTCACCACAATCCAGATTCCTTTGGGGAGTTACCAGTACAGTAACCATACCAGGAAGTACTTAATTTATTAAACTACTGCTTTTCTTAATCTCAGTGGAGATATTTACTGATAAAAAGCTACCTACGCAGTATGTTCATGTAGTTCCTAAATGAGCTTTTATCTGTCTCCCCTCACCACAAATCAGATTCTTCTGACGAGTTCCCAGTACATTATCCTTTCCCCTGTGTAATTACCTTAACAAGCTCCAGCTGTTTTTATTCTCAGAAGGTTTACTCCCTGATATACAGCTGCCTACCCCCTTCGTAAGTGCAGGTCCTAAATCAGCTTTTTTTTCTGTTCCCTCACCACAATCCAGATTCTTTTGGGGAGTTACCAGTACAGTAACCATACCAGGAAGTACTTAATTTATGAAGGTACTGCTTTTCTTAATCTCAGTGGAGATATTTACTGATAAACAGCTACCTACGCAGCATGTACATGTCGTTCCTAAATCTGCTTTTATCTCTATCCCCTCACCACAAATCCGATTCTTCGGAGGAGTTCCCAGTACATTATCCTTTCCCCTGTGTAATTACCTTAACAAGCTCCAGCTGTTTTTATTCTCAGAAGGTTTACTCCCTGATATACTGCTGCCTACCCCCTTCGTAAGTGCAGGTCCTAAATGAGCTTTTTTCTCTGTTCCCTGACCAAAATCCAGATTCCTTTGGGGAGTTACCAGTACAGTAACCATACCAGGAAATACTTAATTTATTAAGCTACTGCTTTTCTTAATCTCAGTGGAGATATTTACTGATAAACAGCTACCTACGCAGCATGTTCATGTCGTTCCTAAATGAGCTTTTATCTCTCTCCCCTCACCACAAATCAGATTCTTCTGAGGAGTTCCCAGTACATTATCCTTTCCCCTGTGTAATTACCTTAACAAGCTCCAGCTGTTTTTATTCTCAGAAGGTTTACTCCCTGATATACAGCTGCCTAACCCCTTCGTAAGTGCAGGACCATATGAGCTTTACTCTCTGTTCCCTCAGCACAATCCCGATTCTTTTGGGGAGTTACCAGTACAGTAACCATACCAGGAAGTACTTAATTTATTAAGCTACTGCTTTTCTTAATCTCAGTGGAGATATTTACTGATAAACAGCTACGTACGCAGCGTGTTCATGTTGTTCCTAAATGAGCTTTTATCTCTCTCCCCTCACCACAAATCAGATTCTTCTGAATTGTTCCCAGTACATTATCCTTTCCCCTGTGTAATTACCTTAACAAGCTCCAGCTGTTTTTATTCTCAGAAGGTTTACTCCCTGATATACAGCTGCCTAACCCCTTCGTAAGTTCAGGTCCTAAATGAGCTTTTTTCTCTGTTCCCTCAGCACAATCCAGATTCTTTTGGGGAGTTACCAGTACAGTAACCATACCAGGAAGTACTTAATTTATTAAGCTACTGCTTTTCTTAATCTCAGTGGAGATATGTACTGATAAACAGCTACCTACGCAGCATGTTCATGTCGTTCCTAAATGAGCATTTATCTCTCTCCCCTCACCACAAATGAGATTCTTCTGAGTAGTTCCCAGTACATTATCCTTTTCCCTGTGTAATTACCTTAACAAGTTCCAGGTGTTTTTATTCTCAGAAGGTATACTCCCTGATATACAGCTGCCTACCCCCTTCGTAAGTACAGGTCCTAAATGAGCTTTTGTCTCTCTCCCCTCACCACAAATGAGATTCTTCTGAGGAGTTCCCAGTACATTATCCCTTCCCCTGTGTAATTACCTTAACAAGCTCCAGCTGTTCTTATTCTCAGAAGTTCAACTCCCTGATATACAGCTGCCTACCCCCTTCGTAAGTGCAGGTCCTAAATGAGCTTTTTTCTCTGTTCCCTCACCACAATCCAGATTCTTTTGGGGAGTTACCAGTAGAGTAACCATACCAGGAAGTACTTAATTTATTAAGCTACTGCTTTTCTTAATCTCAGTGGAGATATTTACTGATAAACAGCTACCTACGCAGCATGTTCATGTCGTTCCTAAATGAGCTTTTATCTCTCTCCCCTCACCACAAATCAGATTCTTCTGAGGAGTTCCCAGTACATTATCCTTTCCCCTGTTTAATTACCTTAACAAGCTCCAGCTGTTTTTATTCTCAGAAAATTTACTCCCTGATATACAGCTGCCTACCCCCTTCGTAAGTGCAGGTCTTAAATGAGCTTTTTTCTCTGTTCCCTCACCACAATCCAGATTCTTTTCGGGAGTTACCAGTACAGTAACCATACCAGGAAGTACTTAATTTATTAAGCTACCGCTTTTCTCAATCTCAGTGGAGATATTTACTGATAAACAGCTACCTACGCAGCAGATTCATGTCGTTCCTAAATGAGCTTTTATCTCTCTCCCGTCACCACAAATGAGATTCTTCTGAGGAGTTCCCAGTACATTATCCTTTCCCCTGTGTAATTACGTTAACAAGCTCCAGCTGTTTTTATTCTAAGAAGGTTTGCTCCCTGATATACAGCTGCCTACCCCCTTCGTAAGTGCAGGTCCTAAATGAGCTTTTTTCTCTGTTCCCTCACCACAATCCAGATTCTTTTGGGGAGGTACCAGTACAGTAACCATACACGGAAGTACTTAATTTATTAAGCTACAGCTTTTCTTAATCTCAGTGGAGATATTTACTGATAAACAGCTACCTATGCAGCATGTTCATGTCGTTCCTAAATGAGCTTTTATCTCTCTCTCCCTCACCACAAATCAGATTCTTCTGAGGAGTACCCAGTACATTATCCTTTCCCCTCTGTAATTACCTTAACGAGCTCCAGCTGTTTTTATTCCCAGAAGGTTTACTCCCTGATATACTGCTGCCTACCCCCTTCGTAAGTGCAGGTCCTAAATGAGCTTTGTTCTCTGTTCCCTCCCCACAATACAGATTCTTTTGGGGAGTTACCAGTACAGTAACCATTCCAGGAAGTACTTAATTTATTAAGCTACTGCTTTTCTTAATCTCAGTGGAGATATTTACTGATAAACAGCTACCTACGCAGCATGTTCATGTCGTACCTAAATGAGCTTTTAACTCTCTCCCCTCACCACAAATCAGATTCTTCTGAGGAGTTCCCAGTACATTATCCTTTCCCCTGTGTAAGTAACTTAACAAGCTCCAGCTGTTTTTATTCTCAGAAGGTTTACTCCCTGATATACAGCTGCCTACCCCCTTCGTAAGTGCAGGTCCTAAATGAGCTTTTTTCTCTGTTCCCTCACCACAATCCAGATTCTTTTGGGGAGTTACCAGTACAGTAACCATACCAGGAAGTACTTAATTTATTAAGCAACTGCTATTCTTAATCTCAGTGGAGATATTTACAGATAAACAGCTACCTACGCAGCATGTTCATGTCGTTCCTAAATGAGCTATTATCTCTTTCCCCTCACCACAAATCAGATTTTTCTGAGGAGTTCCCAGTACATTATCCTTTCCCCTGTGTAATTACCTTAACAAGCTCCAGCTGTTTTTATTCTCAGAAGGTTTACTCCCTGATATACAGCTGCCTACCCCCTTCGTAAGTGCAGGTCCTAAATGAGATTTTTTCTCTGTTCCCTCACCACAATCCAGATTCTTTTGGGGAGTTAACAGTACAGTAACCATACCAGGAAGTACTTAATTTATTAAGCTACTACTTTTCTTAATCTCAGTGGAGATATTTACTGATAAACAGCTACCTACCCAGCATGTTCATGTCGTTCCTAAATGAGCTTTTATCTCTCTCCCCTCACCACAAATGAGATTCTTCTGAGAACTTCCCAGTACATTATCCTTTCCACTGTGTAATTACCTTAACAAGCTCCAGCTGTTTTTATTTTCAGAAGGTATACTCCCTGATATACAGCTGCCTAACCCCTTCGTAAGTGCAGGTCCTAAATGAGCTTTTATCTCTCTCCCCTCACCACAAATCAGATTCTTCTGAGGAGTTCCCAGTACATTATCCTTTCCCCTGTGTAATTACCTTAACAAGCTCCAGCTGTTTTTATTCTCAGAAGGTTTACTCCCTGATATACAGCTGCCTACCCCCTTCGTAAGTGCAGGTCCTAAATGAGCTTTTTTCTCTGTTCCGTCACCACAATCCAGATTCTTTTGGGGAGTTACCAGTACAGTAACCATACCCGGAAGTACTTAATTTATTAAGCTACTGCTTTTCTTAATCTCAGTGGAGATATTTACTGATAAACAGCTACCTACGCAGCATGTTCATGTCGTTCATAAATGAGCTTTTATCTCTCTCCCCTCACCACAAATGAGATTCTTCTGAGGAGTTCCCAGTACATTATCCTTTCCCCTGTTTAATTACCTTAACAAGCTCCAGCTGTTTTTATTCTCAGAAGTTATACTCCCTGATATACAGCTGCCTAACCCCTGGGTAAGTGCAGGTCCTAAATGAGCTTTTTTCTCTGTTCCCTCCCCACAATCCAGATTCTTTTGGGGAGTTACCAGTACAGTAACCATACCAGGAAGTACTTAATTTATTAAGCTACTGCTTTTCTTAATCTCAGTGGAGATATTTACTGATAAACACCTACCTACGCAGCATGTTCATGTCGTTCCTAAGTGAGCTTTTATCTCTCTCCACTCACCACAAATCAGATTCTTCTGAGGAGTTCCCAGTACATTATCCTTTCCCCTGTGTAATTACATTAACAAGCTCCAGCTGTTTTTATTCTCAGAAGGTTTACTCCCTGATATACAGCTGCCTACCCCCTTCGTAAGTGCAGGTCCTAAATGAGCTTTTTTCTCTGTTCCCTCACCACAATCCAGATTCTTTTGGGGAGTTACCAGTACAGTAACCATACCAGGAAGTAATTAATTTATTTAAGCTACTGCTTTGCTTAAGCTCAGTGGAGATATTTACTGATAAACAGCTACCTACGCAGCATGTTCATGTCGTTCCTAAATGAGCTTTTATCTCTCTCCCCTCACCACAAATCAGATTCTTCTGAGGAGTTCCCAGTACATTATCCTTTCCCCTGTTTAATTACCTTAACAAGCTCCAGCTGTTTTTATTCTCAGAAGGTTTACTCCCTGATATACAGCTGCCTACCCCCTTCGTAAGTGCAGGTCTTAAATGAGCTTTTTTCTCTGTTCCCTCACCACAATCCAGATTCTTTTCGGGAGTTACCAGTACAGTAACCATACCAGGAAGTACTTAATTTATTAAGCTACCGCTTTTCTCAATCTCAGTGGAGATATTTACTGATAAACAGCTACCTACGCAGCAGATTCATGTCGTTCTTAAATGAGCTTTTATCTCTCTCCCGTCACCACAAATGAGATTCTTCTGAGGAGTTCCCAGTACATTATCCTTTCCCCTGTGTAATTAGGTTAACAAGCTCCAGCTGTTTTTGTTCTCAGAAGGTTTGCTCCCTGATATACAGCTGCCTACCCCCTTCGTAAGTGCAGGTCCTAAATGAGCTTTTTTCTCTGTTCCCTCACCACAATCCAGATTCTTTTGGGGAGTTACCAGTATAGTAACCATACACGGAAGTACTTAATTTATTAAGCTACTGCTTTTCTTAATCTCAGTGGAGATATTTACTGATAAACAGCTACGTACGCAGTTACCAGTACAGAAACACAGCTGCCTACCCCCTTCGTAAGTACAGGTCCTAAATGAGCTTTTGTCTCTCTCCCCTCACCACAAAAGAGATTCTTCTGAGGAGTTCCCAGTACATTATCCCCTCCCCTGTGTAATTACCTTAACAAGCTCCAGCTGTTCTTATTCTCAGAAGTTTTACTCCCTGATATACAGCTGCCTACCCCCTTCGTAAGTGCAGGTCCTAAATAAGCTTTTTTCTCTGTTCCCTCACCACAATCCAGATTCTTTTGGGGAGTTACCAGTAGAGTAACCATACCAGGAAGTACTTAATTTATTAAGCTACTGCTTTTCTTAATCTCAGTGGAGATATTTACTGATAAACAGCTACCTACGCAGCATGTTCATGTCGTTCCTAAATGAGCTTTTATCTCTCTCCCCTCACCACAAATCAGAATCTTCTGAGGAGTTCCCAGTACATTATCCTTTCCCCTGTTTCATTACCTTAACAAGTTCCAGCTGTTTTTATTCTCAGAAGGTTTACTCCCTGATATACAGCTGCCTACCCCCTTCGTAAGTGCAGGTCTTAAATGAGCTATTTTCTCTGTTCCCTCACCACAATCCAGATTCTTTTCGGCAGTTACCAGTACAGTAACCATACCAGGAAGTACTTAATTTATTAAGCTACTGCTTTTCTCAATCTCAGTGGAGATATTTACTGATAAACAGCTACCTACGCAGCAGGTTCATGTCGTTCCTAAATGAGCTTTTATCTCTCTCCCGTCACCACAAATGAGATTCTTCTGAGGAATTCCCAGTACATTATCCTTTCCCCTGTGTAATTACGTTAACAAGCTCCAGCTGTTTTTATTCTCAGAAGGTTTGCTCCCTGATATACAGCTGCCTACCCCCATCGTAAGTGCAGGTCCTAAATGAGCTTTTTTCTCTGTTCCTTCACCACAATCCAGATTCTTTTGGGGAGTTACCAGTACAGAAACCATACCAGGAAGTACTTAATTTATTAAGCTACTGCTTTTGTTAATCTCAGTGGAGATATTTACTGATAAACAGCTACCTACGCAGCAGGTTTATGTCGTTCCTAAATGAGCATTTATCTCTCTCCCCTCACCACAAATCAGATTCTTCTGAGGAGTTCCCAGTACATTATCCTTTCCCCTGTGTAAGTAACTTAACAAGCTCCAGCTGTTTTTATTCTCAGGAGGTTTACTCCCTGATATACAGCTGCCTACCCCCTTCGTAAGTGCAGGTCCTAAATGAGCTTTTTTCTCTGTTCCCTCACCACAATCCAGATTCTTTTGGGGAGTTACCAGTAGAGTAACCATACCCGGAAGTACTTAATTTATTAAGCTACTGCTTTTCTTAATCTCAGTGGAGATATTTACTGATAAACAGCTACCTACGCAGCATGTTCATGTCGTTCCTAAATGAGCTTTTATCTCTCTCCCCTCACCACCAATCAGATTCTTCTGAGGAGTTCCCAGTACATTATCCTTTCCCCTGTGTAATTACCTTAACAAGCTCCAGCTGTTTTTATTCTCAGAAGGTTTACTCCCTGATATACAGCTGCCTACCCTCTTCGTAAGTGCAGGTCCTAAATGAGCTTTTTTCTCTGTTCCCTCACCACAATCCCGATTCTTTTGGGGAGTTACCAGTACAGTAACCATACCAGGAAGTACTTAATTTATTAAGCTACTGCTTTTCTTAATCGCAGTGGAGATATTTACTGACAAACAGCTACCTACGCAGCATGTTCATGTCGTTCCTAAATGAGCTTTTATCTCTCTCCCCTCACCACAAATCAGTTTCTTCTGAGGTTTTCCCAGTACATTATCCTTTCCCCTGTGTAATTACCTTAACAAGCTCCAGCTGTTTTTATTCTCAGAAGGTTTCCTCCCTGATATACAGCTGCCTACCCCCTTCGTAAGTGCATGTCCTAAATGAGCTTTTTTCTCTGTTCCCTCACCACAATCCAGATTCTTTTGGGGAGTTACTAGTACAGTAACCATACCAGGAAGTACTTAATTTATTAAGCTACTACTTTTCTTAATCTCAGTGGAGATATTTACTGATAAACAGCTACCTACCCAGCATGTTCATGTCGTTCCTAAATGAGCTTTTATCTCTCTCCCCTCACCACAAATGAGATTCTTCTGAGAACTTCCCAGTACATTATCCTTTCCACTGTGTAATTACCTTAACAAGCTCCAGCTGTTTTTATTTTCAGAAGGTATACTCCCTGATATACAGCTGCCTAACCCCTTCGTAAGTGCAGGTCCTAAATGAGCTTTTATCTCTCTCCCCTCACCACAAATCAGATTCTTCTGAGGAGTTCCCAGTACATTATCCTTTCCCCTGTGTAATTACCTTAACAAGCTCCAGCTGTTTTTATTCTCAGAAGGTTTACTCCCTGATATACAGCTGCCTACCCCCTTCGTAAGTGCAGGTCCTAAATGAGCTTTTTTCTCTGTTCCGTCACCACAATCCAGATTCTTTTGGGGAGTTACCAGTACAGTAACCATACCCGGAAGTACTTAATTTATTAAGCTACTGCTTTTCTTAATCTCAGTGGAGATATTTACTGATAAACAGCTACCTACGCAGCATGTTCATGTCGTTCATAAATGAGCTTTTATCTCTCTCCCCTCACCACAAATGAGATTCTTCTGAGGAGTTCCCAGTACATTATCCTTTCCCCTGTTTAATTACCTTAACAAGCTCCAGCTGTTTTTATTCTCAGAAGTTATACTCCCTGATATACAGCTGCCTAACCCCTGGGTAAGTGCAGGTCCTAAATGAGCTTTTTTCTCTGTTCCCTCACCACAATCCAGATTCTTTTGGGGAGTTACCAGTACAGTAACCATACCAGGAAGTACTTAATTTATTAAGCTACTGCTTTTCTTAATCTCAGTGGAGATATTTACTGATAAACACCTACCTACGCAGCATGTTCATGTCGTTCCTAAGTGAGCTTTTATCTCTCTCCACTCACCACAAATCAGATTCTTCTGAGGAGTTCCCAGTACATTATCCTTTCCCCTGTGTAATTACATTAACAAGCTCCAGCTGTTTTTATTCTCAGAAGGTTTACTCCCTGATATACAGCTGCCTACCCCCTTCGTAAGTGCAGGTCCTAAATGAGCTTTTTTCTCTGTTCCCTCACCACAATCCAGATTCTTTTGGGGAGTTACCAGTACAGTAACCATACCAGGAAGTAATTAATTTATTTAAGCTACTGCTTTGCTTAAGCTCAGTGGAGATATTTACTGATAAACAGCTACGTACGCAGCATGTTCATGTAGTTCCTAAATGAGCTTTTATCTCTCTCCCCTCACCAAAAATCAGATTCTTCTGAGGAGTTCCCAGTACATTATCCTTTCCCCTGTGTAATTACCTTAACAAGCTCCAGCTGTTTTTATTCTCAGAAGGTTTACTCCATGATATACAGCTGCCTACCCCCTCCGTAAGTGCAGGTCCTAAATGAGCTTTTTTCTCTGTTCTCTCACCACAATCCAGATTCTTTTGGGGAGTTACCAGTACAGTAACCATACCAGGAAGTACTTAATTTATTAAGCTACTGCTTTTCTTAATCTCAGTGGAGATATTTACCGATAAACAGCTACCTACGCAGCATGTTCATGTCGTTCCTAAATGAGCTTTTATCTCTCTCCCCTCACCACAAATCAGATTCTTCTGAGGAGTTCCACAACATTATCCTTTCCCCTGTGTAATTACCTTAACAAGCTCCAGCTGTTTTTATTCTCAGAAGGTTTACTCCCTGATATACAGCTGCCTACCCCCTTCGTAAGTGCAGGTCCTAAATGATCTTTTTTCTCTGTTCCCTCACCACAATCCAGATTCTTTTGGGGAGTTACCAGTACAGTAACCATACCAGGAAGTACTTACTTTATTAAGCTACTGCTTTTCTTAATCTCAGTGGAGATATTTCCTGATAAACAGCTACCTACGCAGCATGTTCATGTCGTTCCTAAATGAGCTTTTATCTCTCTCCCCTCACCACAAATCAGATTCTTATGAGGAGTTCCCAGTACATTATCCTTTCCCCTGTGTAATTACCTTAACAAGCTCCAGCTGTTTTTATTCTCAGATGGTTTACTCCCTGATATACAGCTGCCTGCCCCTTCGTAAGTGCATGTCCTAAATGAGCTTTTTTCTCTGTTCCCTCACCACAATCCAGATTCTTTTGGGGAGTTACCAGTACAGTACCCATACCAGGAAGTACTTAATTTATTAAGATACTGCTTTTCTTAATCTCAGTGGAGATATTTACTGATAAACAGCTACATACGCAGCATGTTCATGTCATTCCTAAATGAGCTTTTATCTCTCACTTCTCACCACAAATGAGATTCTTCTGAGGAGTTCCCAGTACATTATCCTTTCCACTGTGTAATTACCTTAACAAGCTCCAGCTGTTTTTATTCTCAGAAGGTATACTCCCTGATATACAGCTGCCTACCCCCTTCGTAAGTACAGGTCCTAAATGAGCTTTTGTCTCTCTCCCCTCACCACAAATGAGATTCTTCTGAGGATTTCCAGTACATTATCCCTTCCCCTGTGTAATTACCTTAACAAGCTCCACCTGTTCTTATTCTCAGAAGTTTTACTCCCTGATATACAGCTGCCAACCCCCTTCGTAAGTGCAGGTCCTAAATGAGCTTTTTTCTCTGTTCCCTCACCACAATCCAGATTCTTTTGGGGAGTTACCAGTACAGTAACCATACCAGGAAGTATTTAATTTATGAAGCTACTACTTTTCTTAATCTCAGTGGAGATATTTACTGATAAACAGCTACCTACGCAGCATGTTCATGTCATTCCTAAATGAGCTTTTATCTCTCTCCCCTCACCACAAATCAGATTCTTCTGAGGAGTTCCCAGTACATTATCCTTTCCCCTGTGTAATTACCTTAACAAGCTCCAGATGTTTTTATTCTCAAAAGGTTTACTCCCTGATATACAGCTGCCTAACCGCTTCGTAAGTGCAGGTCCTAAATGAGCTTTTTTCTCTGTTCCCTCACCACAATCCAGATTCTTTTGGGGAGTTACCAGTACAGTAACCATACCAGGAAGTAATTAATTTATTTAAGCTACTGCTTTGCTTAAGCTCAGTGGAGATATTTACTGATAAACAGCTACGTACGCAGCATGTTCATGTCGTTCCTAAATGAGCTTTTATCTCTCTCCCCTCACCAAAAATCAGATTCTTTTGAGGAGTTCCCAGTACATTATCCTTTCCCCTGTGTAATTACCTTAACAAGCTCCAGCTGTTTTCATTCTCAGAAGGTTTACTCCATGATATACAGCTGCCTACCCCCTCCGTAAGTGCAGGTCCTAAATGAGCTTTTTTCTCTGTTCCCTCACCACAATCCAGATTCTTTTGGGGAGTTACCAGTACAGTAACCATACCAGGAAGTACTTAATTTATTAAGCTACTGCTTTTCTTAATCTCAGTGGAGATATTTACCGATAAACAGCTACCTACGCAGCATGTTCATGTCGTTCCTAAATGAGCTTTTATCTCTCTCCCCTCACCACAAATCAGATTCTTCTGAGGAGTTCCACAACATTATCCTTTCCCCTGTGTAATTACCTTAACAAGCTCCAGCTGTTTTTATTCTCAGAAGGTTTACTCCCTGATATACAGCTGCCTACCCCCTTCGTAAGTGCAGGTCCTAAATGATCTTTTTTCTCTGTTCCCTCACCAAAATCCAGATTCTTTTGGGGACTTACCAGTACAGTAACCATACCAGGAAGTACTTACTTTATTAAGCTACTGCTTTTCTTAATCTCAGTGGAGATATTTACTGATAAACAGCTACCTACGCAGCATGTTCATGTCGTTCCTAAATGAGCTTTTATCTCTCTTCCCTCACCACAAATCAGATTCTTCTGAGGAGTTCCCAGTACATTATCCTTTCCCCTGTGTAATTACCTTAACAAGCTCCAGCTGTTTTTATTCTCAGAAGGTTTACTCCCTGATATACAGCTGCCTACCCCTTCGTAAGTGCGTGTCCTAAATGAGCTTTTTTCTCTGTTCCCTCACCACAATCCAGATTCTTTTGGGAGTTACCAGTACAGTACCCATACCAGGAAGTACTTAATTTATTAAGCTACTGCTTTTCTTAATCTCAGTGGAGATATTTACTGATAAACAGCTACATACGCAGCATGTTCATGTCATTCCTAAATGAGCTGTTATCTCTCACTTCTCACCACAAATGAGATTCTTCTGAGGAGTTCCCAGTACATTATCCTTTCCACTGTGTAATTACCTTAACAAGCTCCAGCTGTTTTTATTCTCAGAAGGTATACTCCCTGATATACAGCTGCCTACCCCCTTCGTAAGTACAGGTCCTAAATGAGCTTTTGTCTCTCTCCCCTCACCACAAATGAGATTCTTCTGAGGATTTCCCAGTACATTATCGCTTCCCCTGTGTAATTACCTTAACAAGCTCCACCTGTTCTTATTCTCAGAAGTTTTACTCCCTGATATACAGCTGCCAACCCCCTTCGTAAGTGCAGGTCCTAAATGAGCTTTTTTCTCTGTTCCCTCACCACAATCCAGATTCTTTTGGGGGAGTTACCAGTACAGGAACCATACGAGGAAGTACTTAATTTATTAAGCTACTGCTTTTCTTAATCTCAGTGGAGATATTTACTGATAAACAGCTACCTACGCAGCATGTTCATGTCGTTCCTAAATGAGCTTTTATCTCTCTCCCCTAACCACAAATCAGATTCTTCTGAGGAGTTCCCAGTACATTATCCTTTCCCCTGTGTAATTACCTTAACAAGCTCCAGCTGTTTTTATTCTCAGAAGGTTTACTCCCTGATATACAGCTGCTTACCCCCTTCGTAAGTGCAGGTCCTAAGTGAGCTTTTTTCTCTGTTCCCTCACCACAATCCAGATTCTTTTGGGGAGTTACCAGTACAGTAACCATACCAGGAAGTACTTAATTTATTAAGCTACTGCTTTTCTTAATCTCAGTGGAGATATTTACTGATAAACAGTTGCCTATGTCGCATTTTCATGTCGTTCTTCAATGAGCTTTTATCTCTCTCCCCTCACCACAAATCAGATTCTTCTGAGGAGTTCCCAGTACATTATCCTTTCCCCTGTGTAATTACCTTAACAAGCTCCAGCTGTTTTTATTCTCAGAAGGTTTACTCCCTGATATACAGCTGCCTACCCCCTTCGTAAGTGCAGGTCCTAAATGAGCTTTTTTCTCTGTTCCCTCACCACAATCCAGATTCTTTTGGGGAGTTACCAGTACAGTAACCATACCAGGAAGTACTTAATTTATTAAGCTACTGCTTTTCTTAATCTCAGTGGAGATATTTACTGATAAACAGCTACGTACCCAGCATGTTCATGTCGTTCCTATATTAGCTTTTATCTCTCTCCCCTCACCACAAATCAGATTCTTCTGAGGAGTTCCCAGTACATTATCCTTTCCCCTGTGTAATTACCTTAACAAGCTCCAGCTGTTTTTATTCTCAGAAGGTTTACTCCCTGATATACAGCTGCCTACCCCCTTCGTCAGTGCAGGTCCTAAATGAGCTTTTTTCTCTGTTCCCTCACCACAATCCAGATTCTTTTGGGGAGTTACCAGTACAGTAACCATACCAGGAAGTACTTAATTTATTAAGCTACTGCTTTTCTTAATCTCAGTGGAGATATTTACTGATAAACAGCTACCTACGCAGCATGTTCATGTCGTTCCTAAATGAGCTTTTATCTCTCTCCCCTCACCACAAATCAGATTCTTCTGAGGAGTTCCCAGTACATTATCCTTTCCTTGTGTAATTACCTTAACAAGCTCCAGCTGTTTTTATTCTCAGAAGGTTTACTCCCTGATATACAGCTGCCTACCCCCTTCGTAAGTGCAGGTCCTAAATGAGCTTTTTTCTCTGTTCCCTCATCACAATCCAGATTCTTTTGGGGAGTTACCAGTACAGTAACCATACCAGGAAGTACTGAATTTATTAAGCTAGTGCTTTTCTTACTCTCAGTGGAGATATTTACTGATAAACAGCTACCTACGCAGCATGTTCATGTCGTTCCTAAATGAGCTTTTATCTCTCTCCCCTCACCACAAATCAGATTCTTCTGAGGAGTTCCCAGTACATTATCCTTTCCCCTGTGTAATTACCTTAACAAGCTCCAGCTGTTTTTATTGTCAGAACGTTTACTCCCTGATATACAGCTGCCTACCCCTGCGTAAGTGCAGGTCCTAAATGAGCTTTTTTCTCTGTTCCCTCACCACAATCCTGATTCTTTTGGGGAGTTATCAGTACAGTAACCATACCAGTAAGTACTTAATTTATTAAGCTACTGCTTTTCTTAATCTCAGTGGAGATATTTACTGATAAACAGCTACGTACCTAGCATGTTCATGTCGTTCCTATATGAGCTTTTATCTCTCTCCCCTCACCACAAATCAGATTCTTCTGAGGAGTTCCTAGTCCATTATCCTTTCCCCTGTGTAATTACCTTAACAAGCTCCAGCT